>NC_064555.1:300000-552500 GCF_023856365.1 Brienomyrus brachyistius
CGACTGCATCGACTACATCAACTACATTGACTACATCGACTACATCGACTATATCGACTATATCGACTACATTGACTACATCGACTATATCGACTAATCACGGCAGCTCTAGTACTAATATTCAAGTAAGTCGTTCACACTTTCACACCAGCAGGTTATATCACATAGTGATGATTCATTTTTCAAAATTATTTTTGATTTACAGTCGTAGCTTGTTACATATGTCAGGAGGTGTCAGCGCAAATCAGTCACATAGACAGGTAGTAGAGTTATGGGTTTTAACCCCACCCCTGGTTGGCAAAATCCACGGAGGGAGATTCTCCTCAGGTCCGGCTATGGGCCTGATATGAATGAAGGCCAGATCGATACCAAGGCGATTGCACAAGGCAGCATCTTTGGATGGGAAGTTGATTTAGCAAGCTGCGTGCATCCCAGCCCTGACACACCTCACTGAGACCAAATGGAATTTGGGGGTCATTGGAATGAATTGTTTTAGCTTGTTTGGTCACCCATTCGGCATCTGCATCAGAACAAACTTGATGGGCATGTTGAAAACTTTCAGTGGGGGCCACAAGTGGGTAACCATGGTAAAACTCTACAAGTCACTTGTGTTTTAATTGCTCTTTTTTAGAATCTTTGGGTGATTATTTTTGTGGGCCATGGTGCCATCATTAAACCCTAAGAATAGTGGCATTTAAACGTGCTTAAAATAAAACTGTTTTAATAGACTTTTTAATGTCTGCCTGGAAATAATATGTCGTTTGTGATTCAATTCAACTCAATTCAATTTACCTTTACGCAGCACCTTTCACAACAGAGTGGCCCCACAGTGCACTAGATGGGTGTGCTGTGATACGTTACAGCATCATTAAGACAGAATAATACAAAAATAGGCAAAGGGGAAGACCAAGGAACAAAAGAAGGTCATATGACACTGCTGTCGTAGTTATGTGTTGTTTAATTTTTGTAACTTCTGGCAGTGTTTTAGTTTATCAAATTAAAAATTTGACGGGTCCCCCGCAGGACTGCCAGAGATTACGTATCTCGAAAAAGGTTTTGGGTTTCATTTCCTCGCCATGGTTCTCGCACGCAACTGCACGTTCCCGCGGCAGAACCGGTTTAACTAATTGGTTATTTCCTACTTCATTCATCTCATTTAATACAAAACATAATTATGGTTACTTAAATTATATTTGTGGAATGAGTGTAATTACATTAATTGTGTTAATGGACACAGGCAAGCTCGAGGGGCACTACACCGAATGTAAATTAAACTGATATTACACTTTAAGTTACAAAATGTAACATGGGCAGATGTCGTTTCTGCAAGCGTCCAAACTCAATGTAAGCTAACAGCTGGGCTGTACAGAGACTTGTCGCGGGGAGGGGGTGGGGGGTTCGAACCCCCTTGGTAGATTATGCGTGACCGTGGGTGAAAAGGGGCACACAGGACCTCAAAAGGGCGATACTTTCGGTTGAGCAAAAGGGCAAGCGAAGTGCTCAGGTGCCCCCAACCCCACGCACGTCCCGCGGTAAAACATCAGTGTTAATCTGTTGCGTTGTTATGTCTGATTGTACATTAATTTTAAACCAGAAGGAGTAGTGCACAGTTATAGACTCCTATTTTATTCTAGTTACATATTTTACATTTCTGAACCCCCTCCCCCATCATTGTTGCTCATTCAATCAGTTCTGACTCCAACCTGTTAATCTAACCTTTACAGATGCGTATTGCGCAATTTTACGCCCCTCCCACCCGTCCTATATAACGACGTTATACTTTGGATGTCTATCTCTCCACTTAACCAAGTTCAGCATTGGACGGAGCTGCGTGATTTCTTTTAAATCACTATTTCATTTTTATTTTTCTCTATAGAAAAAAATTGCCAACTCTAAACCAAGATGAACAAAATTATGTTGGGACTCTTTGCAGTGACTCTTTGCTTTATTTTTGGTAAGTTAACCTCTTCTGTTCTATTGGTGGGAATTTTACAACTGGTCATTTACGCATCTTGGTGTCCTTAATCACTCGTCGTTTTGCCCGCTAAACTGATTGAGATCGAATAGTTATCTGATCCAATATTAAGAAAACCTCTCCGTAACACAGCTTCTTCTTTCAGTCCGTGCTTACTTTCGTTCATTAAAGTTTTTAGAAAGCATTGTGCTGTTAAGTAGCCTAACTGTCAATAGGGCCGGTAATCTTTTTAAATACTATTAAACGACATAACAATTGTACACTTTTGCTAACTGCAATATGATTGCGTCTGGTAAAATGATTAAATACTCCATATGCTATGCTTTTGCAGAAAAGGAAATATTTAATACTTAATATTTCTAAAATATGTACGTGTTGGTTTGAGTGAAAGGAAGTTTGAGATATCAAGTGAACACGACATGCAAAGTGATGGATCAGATTTATTTCCGCTTTCTATTTTAAGTGGAACTGTCTGTAGTAAAGACACTGATGTCCAATCACAGCAATAATAGCAGTTATTAAAAAAGATTTCCGAAGTGACTCGCCGCGGGTAATTAGTTATACTAGGACAGAGATGCTCCGAACAGTCGAGTCACTTCCAGGTAACAAGGCAAGGACTATGTTCCGAAGGCATTAATCACGGAAGCCTACTTATTGATCGATTAATTGTGCAACTTGACACTGGAACAAGCTTGTCACTTAGAGTGATATTACGTGGTGCGCTATCGTAAGTCACAGTTAAGACCATATTTTAGCCCGAAATAGTTTAAATAGTGAGGCGAATATGAAAAGGCCAATTCGAAATGCCGGCTGTTGTTTATAGAATAACAAAGGCTCTGTGTGTGCAGCGTCAGTTCACGCAGGGTGAACTCGTTCTTTGAGGACTTTGAAGTGACTCGCAAAATCATTAGCAAGCCCTGGGAAAAGCCCGCCACATTGGGGTCGAGCTGCTGACGACCGAGACGATTACACAGTAGTGTGTGTGCATTGCATGCATGGCAAAAATAGAGAAAACGGGAGAGAGATACATACCTGATCTTTTTCATATTTATTCTTAAATTAAAATGTTATAACTATGCTTTCTTATATAAAACAGTGAAAGACATGCATTTGACATTAAAGTATTGTATGTGGATGTTGTATGAGTAATTCGTTCCCTGTAGCATTGGATTTTTTTCAGGCAAATTCTAGACTTTAACAGACTTAAACAGACTTTACAGACTTATGGTTTATAAATTCTGCTTCCTGTTATTTGCAGTGTATTACTGATCATTTCTGTTGTCCGCAATGTGCTCGTTAAATGTGCTGTAAAGTGTTACAAAAAGTTTGAGTGCTATAAATAATGACGTCATTCTTTCTTGCTCTCTCAGCGGAGTCCCTGACATGTAACTCGTGTACGGTGGGTCTTTTTGGGAAATGTTTCTTGCCTTCCACAACGACATGCGCACCAAACCAACCATATTGCTACACCGGTACAGCAAGTGAGTCAAATTAACACCCGTCGCCTCACATAGACACGCAAACCTATGCATGTTACGTTCGTGTTGCACAAGAAGATTACATTTTGTGTCATGTAGCATTACAGCAGTACAAGACTAAATTTACATGTACAGTATGTTATTTAACAGAGACAGAGCAGCATACATTTTTCGTAAAAGCAGGGTTAGACAACACCAGGAGGAATCGGGGGTTAAGGTGAAATCCCAACCCCTTGAGGAATTGGGGTTAAGGTGAAATCCCAACCCCGGGAGGAATGGAAAACATTTTCTCATAGGATACAACAGTAGTGATGTATACTGTCGGATGGTTTTTGAATTCACTCGTGCTTCAAACAAAGGGTTTTGCAAACTCAGTACAACAAACAAAAAGAATATCCATTTTCCATAGATGATCTGCTACAGATTAACTAACCACACTGTTTTTCTGTGTTCCTCTTAGCATTCTCAGGTATCTCCGGCTTCAGTGGATTCAATAGCCAGGGCTGCATGGACGGACCCTCCTGCAACAATACCCTCAACGCCACCGTGTTTTTCGCCACTGTAACTGTGACGAAGACCTGCTGCAGCACAGAGAAATGCAACCCTGTCTCGCTGAATGGGGCCCCCTCTGCTGAGCTCTCCCTAACCGCTGCAGTCGGCGCCGCCCTTGTGGCATCCATGTGGAATAGCTGGTTGCACTAAATGTTGCTTCATTGTAACTCACACTGTTCAAACAAAAGATGGGGGGGAGGGGTTTAAGAAATACCCTACAAACCTATTCTTCCTAAACCAGTTTCTGAATCCTTTATCAAAAACATTCACGGCAGCATCCCACGCTTGTTGTACTGTCACTGATTTCTCCTGTGTTCCACACCCAGCTAGTTTTGTATTAACATGCAGGTCTCTGGTCTCTAACGACCAGGCACTCAGAAGGAAAATCACTCCATGGAGGTCAAAATTATTCTTGTAGCACTCATCTAAATCATATATTAATATATACAATTACAAGATGATGAGAGGTATTTAATGCAATGCTAACTCGGTGATTCCAATGTGATTGTTTTTTAAAAATACAATGTAACTACTATTATTTTCTGGGATCTGAAATCTCATCCTACACCATGACCTGGAACTAATCAACCACTGAAACACACTGTCCAGTTACACTAATCTAAATCATCCATGGTCAATGGATATGTCTTTGCAATTATAACTGTACATTTTTGAGAGAAGCCTTTTGCTTTATTATGTTCAAGTGAAAGTGCAAGATCAAAAATACACATGAATAGAAATGAATGACTCCTTGAACCTCTGACAATTTTAACAATAAAACTGAAATGTATGCATCACGATATTCTCTGTATTTTTTCGTAAGACCCCTATCTTTGCTGTGGTTGCTATTACATCATTTAGGAATGAGTATTTTTGCAATTTCTCACAAGAAATCAAGGGAAACTTCACACACATAAAAAACATCATTTTGATGTGAAATCAAACAGCAAACTCCAATTAAAAAACATTTAGTATTATCATTCACATGAAGTTGCATAGAATCAACTTCAGGCATAAAAGTTAATGAACATTTCCATTCCACATGTTTAAAGCTGCCTTCAAACTTATCTTTCAATTTTTCTTTTATGTTAAAATTATGTGCTAAAAATTCATTCTTAATAAGTGAAAGATATTAATTTCTAAAGACATTCACTTTCAGTTTCCCTAGAATACTATCTGCGTCATTGTAAGAATGTCTATTTGAGCTGGAGATGATGAGATATGAAGGAAATGAATAGGTCAAAAAATGTTGAAGACTATTAAATTGAATTTATTTTTATATAGCGCCTTTCACAACAGACTTGCCCCAAGGTGCTTTACATGGGTGTGTTGTGGTACATTACATCACCATGAAGGCAGAACAATGCATGGGACAGGGAAGACAAATAAATGAAAGAAAGAAAGAAAGAAAGGCAGACGATAACGGAGGAGAAGAATCAACAACTCCCAAGTAGGTAGAAAAAAACCTCTGGGGGTTCAAGGTCAGCTGGCTGCCCAACCCCCCCTTGGACATGCTGAGATTATAGAAACAGAAAGAGTGGAGTTGCCTGTTTTTTTATACTTGCTTGTTAAAAGCAAGGTGTTACCTGTGGTTAAGGTCAAAGCCGAAGTCCATCAAGGAGTCATTTCTCGACAGCGGCCTGTGTAGGGGGCACTTCGAAGGCCGTACCCAGGATGGCACCGTTCACAAGTTACACCCGTTGTGTCACGGCGGCCTGTGTAGGGGGCACTTCGAAGGCCGTACCCAGGATGGCACCGTTCACAAGTTACACCCGTTGTGTCACGGCGGCCTGTGTAGGGGGCACTTCGAAGGCCGTACCCACGATGGCACCGTTCACAAGTTACACCCGTTGTGTCACGGCGGCCTGTGTAGGGGGCACTTCGAAGGCCGTACCCACGATGGCACCGTTCACAAGTTACACCCGTTGTGTCACGGCGGCCTGTGTAGGGGGCACTTCGAAGGCCGTACCCACGATGGCACCGTTCACAAGTTACACCCGTTGTGTCACGGCGGCCTGTGTAGGGGGCACTTCGAAGGCCGTACCCACGATGGCACCGTTCACAAGTTACACGCATTGTGTCACGGCGGCCTGTGTAGGGGCACTTCGAAGGCCGTACCCAGGATGGCACCGTTCACAAGTTACACCCGTTGTGTCACGGCGGCCTGTGTAGGGGGCACTTCGAAGGCCGTACCCACGATGGCACCGTTCACAAGTTACACCCGTTGTGTCACGGCGGCCTCTGTAGGGGGCACTTCGAAGGCCGTACCCAGGATGGCACCGTTCACAAGTTACACCCGTTGTGTCACGGCGGCCTGTGTAGGGGGCACTTCGAAGGCCGTACCCACGATGGCACCGTTCACAAGTTACACCCGTTGTGTCACGGCGGCCTGTGTAGGGGGCACTTCGAAGGCCGTACCCAGGATGGCACCGTTCACAAGTTACACCCGTTGTGTCACAGCAGCCTGTGTAGGGGGCACTTCGAAGGCCATACCCACGATGGCACCGTTCACAAGTTACACCCGTTGTGTCACGGCGGCCTCTGTAGGGGGCACTTCGAAGGCCGTACCCACGATGGCACCGTTCACAAGTTACACCCGTTGTGTCACGGCGGCCTCTGTAGGGGGCACTTCGAAGGCCGTACCCACGATGGCACCGTTCACAAGTTACACCCGTTGTGTCACGGCGGCCTGTGTAGGGGGCACTTCGAAGGCCGTACCCAGGATGGCACCGTTCACAAGTTACACCCGTTGTGTCACGGCGGCCTGTGTAGGGGCACTTCGAAGGCCGTACCCACGATGGCACCGTTCACAAGTTACACCCGTTGTGTCACGGCGGCCTGTGTAGGGGCACTTCGAAGGCCGTACCCACGATGGCACCGTTCACAAGTTACACCCGTTGTGTCACAGCGGCTTGTGTAGGGGGCACTTCGAAGGCCGTACCCAGGATGGCACCGTTCACAAGTTACACCCGTTGTGTCACAGCGGCCTGTGTAGGGGCACTTCGAAGGCCGTACCCTCGATGGCACCGTTCACAAGTTACACCCGTTGTGTCACAGCGGCCTGTGTAGGGGCACTTCGAAGGCCGTACCCACGATGGCACCGTTCACAAGTTACACCCGTTGTGTCACAGCGGCCTGTGTAGGGGCACTTCGAAGGCCATACCCTCGATGGCACCGTTCACAAGTTACACACATTGTGTCACGGCGGCCTGTGTAGGGGCACTTCGAAGGCCGTACCCACGATGGCACCGTTCACAAGTTACACCCGTTGTGTCACGGCGGCCTGTGTAGGGGGCACTTCGAAGGCCGTACCCAGGATGGCACCGTTCACAAGTTACACCCGTTGTGTCACGGCGGCCTGTGTAGGGGGCACTTCGAAGGCCGTACCCACGATGGCACCGTTCACAAGTTACACCCGTTGTGTCACGGCGGCCTGTGTAGGGGCACTTCGAAGGCCGTACCCAGGATGGCACCGTTCACAAGTTACACCCGTTGTGTCACAGCGGCCTCTGTAGGGGGCACTTCGAAGGCCGTACCCAGGATGGCACCGTTCACAAGTTACACCCGTTGTGTCACAGCGGCCTGTGTAGGGGCACTTCGAAGGCCGTACCCAGGATGGCACCGTTCACAAGTTACACCCGTTGTGTCACGGCGGCCTGTGTAGGGGGCACTTCGAAGGCCGTACCCAGGATGGCACCGTTCACAAGTTACACCCGTTGTGTCACGGCGGCCTGTGTAGGGGCACTTCGAAGGCCGTACCCACGATGGCACCGTTCACAAGTTACACCCGTTGTGTCACAGCGGCTTGTGTAGGGGGCACTTCGAAGGCCGTACCCAGGATGGCACCGTTCACAAGTTACACCCGTTGTGTCACAGCGGCCTGTGTAGGGGCACTTCGAAGGCCGTACCCTCGATGGCACCGTTCACAAGTTACACCCGTTGTGTCACAGCGGCCTGTGTAGGGGCACTTCGAAGGCCGTACCCAGGATGGCACCGTTCACAAGTTACACCCGTTGTGTCACAGCGGCCTGTGTAGGGGCACTTCGAAGGCCGTACCCAGGATGGCACCGTTCACAAGTTACACCCGTTGTGTCACAGCGGCCTGTGTAGGGGGCACTTCGAAGGCCGTACCCTCGATGGCACCGTTCACAAGTTACACCCGTTGTGTCACAGCGGCCTGTGTAGGGGGCACTTCGAAGGCCGTACCCACGATGGCACCGTTCACAAGTTACACACATTGTGTCACGGCGGCCTGTGTAGGGGCACTTCGAAGGCCGTACCCACGATGGCACCGTTCACAAGTTACACCCGTTGTGTCACGGCGGCCTGTGTAGGGGGCACTTCGAAGGCCGTACCCAGGATGGCACCGTTCACAAGTTACACCCGTTGTGTCACGGCGGCCTGTGTAGGGGGCACTTCGAAGGCCGTACCCACGATGGCACCGTTCACAAGTTACACCCGTTGTGTCACGGCGGCCTGTGTAGGGGCACTTCGAAGGCCGTACCCAGGATGGCACCGTTCACAAGTTACACCCGTTGTGTCACAGCGGCCTCTGTAGGGGGCACTTCGAAGGCCGTACCCAGGATGGCACCGTTCACAAGTTACACCCGTTGTGTCACAGCGGCCTGTGTAGGGGCACTTCGAAGGCCGTACCCTCGATGGCACCGTTCACAAGTTACACCCGTTGTGTCACAGCGGCCTGTGTAGAGGGCACTTCGAAGGCCGTACCCAGGATGGCACCGTTCACAAGTTACACCCGTTGTGTCACGGCGGCCTCTGTAGGGGGCACTTCGAAGGCCGTACCCACGATGGCACCGTTCACAAGTTACACCCGTTGTGTCACAGCGGCCTGTGTAGGGGCACTTCGAAGGCCGTACTCACGATGGCACCGTTCACAAGTTACACCCGTTGTGTCACAGCGGCCTGTGTAGGGGGCACTTCGAAGGCCGTACCCTCGATGGCACCGTTCACAAGTTACACCCGTTGTGTCACGGCGGCCTCTGTAGGGGGCACTTCGAAGGCCGTACCCTCGATGGCACCGTTCACAAGTTACACCCGTTGTGTCACAGCGGCCTGTGTAGGGGCACTTCGAAGGCCATACCCAGGATGGCACCGTTCACAAGTTACACCCGTTGTGTCACGGCGGCCTGTGTAGGGGGCACTTCGAAGGCCGTACCCACGATGGCACCGTTCACAAGTTACACCCGTTGTGTCACAGCGGCCTGTGTAGGGGACACTTCGAAGGCCGTACCCACGATGGCTCTCATACTTCCTCATGTTCCATCACGTTCATGGGTTCAGGGTTCAGTTTTAGGACCACTACTGTTCCTAATTTACTTCAATGATATTGACACCAAAACATACAGTAAACCAAATTACCGGACGACACCAAGGTGGGTGGTGTAGCAGATACTGATCTAGCAACACAAAGGCTACAATGGGATCTGGATTTAATTAGCGACTGGGCTGATCCTTGGTAGATAAAATTCAACATAGATAAATGTAAGGTAATCCATGCAGGGAGCAGAAATATAAAGTATAGATATTTTATGGGTTCCACTGAAATAAAGGTAGCTGATTATGAGAAAGACCTCAGTGTGCATGTTGATGCTTCCATGTCCCACTCTCACCAGTGTGGGGAAGCAATAAAAAAGGCCAATAGGATGTTGGGTTACATCTCTAGGTGTGTGGAGTTTAAGTCAAGGGAGGTGATGCTAAGATTATATAATTCCTTGGTAAGACCCCACCTAGAATTTTTTGTGCAGGTTTGGTCACCATACCTTAAGAAGGACATTGCTGCCTTGGAAAAGGTGCAATGTAGGGTGACGAGAATGATTCCTGGTCTTAGAGGAATGTCTTATGAGGAGAGGTTAGCTGAGCTGAATCTGTTTGGCCTCGAGCAAAGGAGACTAAGGGGGGACATGATCGAGGTATATAAGATTCTAACAGGTCTGGATGCTGTTCAGTCAAATATTAGTTTAAATACTAAAACTCGTGGCCATAAGTGGAATTTAGCGGGAGAACATTTTAAAACGAATTTGAGGAAGCACTTCTTTACTTAGCATGTAGTTAGAGTATGGAATAGTCTTCCTGCTAGTGTAGCACAAGCTAAAACCCGGGGTTCCTTTAAATCAGAGGTAGAAAAGGTTTTAACAACTCTGAGCTATTAGCTAAGTTCTCCCCAAACGAGCTTGACGGGCCGAATGGCCTCCTGTCATTTGTAAATTTCTTATGTTCTTATGTTCATTTATATTATCAGTAAGGGAGGGGCTGGGGGGTGCTATAGCTACCCCTATGATAACCTTAGCACTTCTCAAGAAATTTCTGTGGTTTATTTAGAATATTTTTAATGTGTGAATACTATAATTTAATATCTCACCTTGGGTTTAACATCGATTGTCATTGTCAGTGTCCTGAAGCAGATAGGGCCTATGCTCGTGTGTTTGCGTACGTGTGCTGAGGGTGGTGCAGTAGGAAATAAACCGTGGCCGCCGGTACATTAAGGGGAGACCCTGAATTTCAGGACAGCCTCACCGACATGTCAAGCAACCCCATCGCACCGGCAAAGGAAAATCTCTGGCCCCTGTTCATTATGGCGTCCTTAAAACAGGGAAATCTAACATAAAACACAAATAAAGGTATTTTTTATAATTAATGCTGCCAATGAAACCTCTTTCATTGCATGCGAGTATATATTCATGGATCAAACAGACAAAACTCCTTGCCAGACCAACACATCAAACATCATATGCCTTTTTCACCAAGACGATAGTACTAAAGTGTTTAATACGACATGGAATCCATAAGAGCACCTGGAATCAAACCAGGGTTCGCCCCTCCGTCATACTTTACCAGATATCTGTCAGTCCATCTTGAAAGTCTTGACTGGCAACTGACAAGAGGAAATATTTGAGATGCTGGTGCCTTTGCCCTGTCTCCATGCATTGCATTGCTAAAGGTTGAAACACTTATCAGAGGGTTTTGAGCAGAAGCAGCTGAGAAATGTCATCTGTCCTGAATTATAAGGAAAATTCCTAAAAATGCACATCATTCAACACATTCTTGGTCAGCACAAATAATTATAGTTTTCTGGCATTTGGAAAAACTACTGATGTTGTAGAAGTTCTGGAATTTTTTTATTTTAACTCTGCTGTGTATGGTGATGATGATTGCTGTTGTTGTGGTTGTTGTACTAGAAATAGGTATTAGTTTCTGCTAAAGGCATATAAATGCATGTTGAATTCACTTGGTGGGTGTAAAACATACATGCGCCCTTAATGACATAATTCAGTTTCATTAATGAGCTCTAACTTGTGTGTGCATATGTAAGGAGTGGCATCCTGCATGCTCCCCTGACATGGGGCCGATTGTCTTCTTAGCTGAATATATCTTGACGTTTTTTTTAAAAATCCAAAAAGTTCCAAAAAGCAAAACGTGAATTTGCTGTGTGCCGAGCACTAAGCTGCATCCATGCGACGGCTGCATCTGCACTCAACATGTACAGACTTTATTTTCTTGTCCTTATTCTCTAAACAATACAATAGAACAACTATTTACACAGCATTAACATTGTTTTGAGTATTCTAAGAAATCTAGACATGATTATTACTTGTAACTATTGTGCCATTTTATATAATGGAGCTGCGCACCTACAGATTTTGAGGTCCTGGATCCAATCCCCCGTGGGCACCAAGGATGACTCTAATAGGGTTATAAATACTACATAACGTCATCCTCTCGGGTTCACTAAGGAGATCCTTTGCTGTAACAGAGTACGGGGGATTCTTGGGAAATGCCTGTGGTATTTGAAAGAGGTGTGGTGAGCAGGTAAAGTAGGTGAATCATTATTACCCCTCTGGTCTTGCACACACACACACACACACACACACCCTATGCATATGATGTTCCTGCGTAACAGGAAGGTTGCACATTCACGTCATGCAGCATTACAGTCGCACATGACTACAGGTGCAACAAAAAAACACTGACGTGAGGTACATCCGCAGACAAGTACATTGTTGGGTGGTTTCCAAGCATCTTTTGTTTATCCACGTCAAAGCAGGGCTCTGGTTATTATATGCTACATTCAAATTCAGTACAACAAATGCAACAGAACTGAATCATTTATCCATCTAATTTCCATAACCTCTTATCTAGCATCTCTTAGGGGTGGCATGGTGCAGTGGTTAGCACTGCTTCCTCACACCTCTGGGACCCGGGTTCGAGTCTCTGCCTGGGTTGCATGTCGTCGTGGGGTTTCTCCAGGTACTCCGGTGTCCCCCCACAGCCCAAGGACATGCTGAGGCTTCTTGGAGTTACTAAATTGTGCATGTGTGAGTGTGCCCTGTGAGGGGCTGCCCCCCCCACACTGGGTTGTTCTCCACCTCATGACCCTACCTTCCAGGATAGGCTCCAGACCCCCTGTGACCCAGAAGGATAAAGTGGTTTGGAAAATGGATGGATGGTATATGTCAGCTAACAGCCTGTGTGGGTTTTTTTTACTCCTTATCGTTGCTTCTCTTAATGCCACAGCCGGGAGTGTCTAGAATCTTCCAGCTATAATGCCATCCTATACGTCAGCTACAGCACACAAGGACAGCTGCATGACTCTCACTCAAGCTGTTTAAACAGAAAACAAAGGAGTGATCTGGAGTTGTCATGAAACATATTGACACACTTCCCTGCAGCAAAGGCCTTTCCAAACCAGTTCTGAATTCCGGGTGAAAAAAGCTCTGAGTCATAAAGCACACCACGCCCAGACGTACTCGCATGTGTCTGCTATTGTCCAGGAATCCACACCCCGGCTGCTTTGTGGTAACATGTACGTCTTCCGTCTCAAATGACCGGTAAAAAATAAATACAAACAAGGCAATGCTCAGATGAAGAACCACTCCAGGAAGATCAATTTTCTAACAAAGGAACATTTACGTGGCATATGAGCAAGAGTAGTCTGCCATTTATACTTATATACTTACACACGCAACTCTCCATCTATGCATTAGCAGATTTGGTTAAAACTACAGACAACCACAATCCAGAAAGGAGGCCCATTGTCATGCTGTGCTGTAAATTAACATTACTTATATAGGAAAGTTCATGTAGCCAGTGGTCTTATTCAGGAGTGCTGGTCTAAATCAATTTCATTATACTAAAAGCACAGATCTAAATGTAACTAATATTCATTAACATATACAACGAGAAGCAGCTATCATTACGCATACTGTACAATCACTTTTATACAAAGTAAGATATAATAGTGGGAGCTGAATTAACCACTCCCTGAAGCATTCGGGGTTAAAGGCGTTCCCCAAGAGCCCAATTGTGAAATTACTTGGCCCGCCGCAGGATTTGAACTGGCAATCTTGTGATTACAGACAGAAGACCAAGCCGCCACACCACACAGAGAGAAATGACAAAGGCGCAATGCTAACAATATGCTAACGCATTGATAACGTGTTTGACTATTTTCTAATGCAATGGTTGTTTAATACTACTACTTTGGAGGTGGGAGGAGCTGACAATTCACAATTTCACATCACCCATGTGTAATCATCCATTTAAACAAACTTTCCACATCCATCCATTAAATCAATGATATTTTGTGTAGAAATAACTCCTTATTATGGTGGCAACATCCCGCATGATGTCATTGTGTAATTCCCCCTCCCACTCAGTCCTGAATATCTTGAATGGCAAGTAATTCTCTGAGTATGCAGGTATTTGGGGTGCCGGTAACTTGCTTGTCTCAATGAATTGCATTGCTACTATGGGGTAAACATTCATAGAAATAAGAGAAGCAGAAGCGAGTGAGAATGTGATCTGTCCTGAACTACCAGGGACAGCATGTGAGGATGCACCCCATTCATCGCATTCTGAGTGCTCTGGTATTTAGCTATTAAAGGTTGCTCTCACTTCACCGCAAGATATTGTGTATTACTTCTGACCTTTCAAAACGTCTGTCCTGTGTGTTTGATGTGATTTTGGCATCGTATTGAATCGACTTTGACTTTATCTCTGTGCTCCTGTTTTCCGTTTTCCCTCTTGAGGTTCATATTTGGTGGAAATGATGGAAACCTTGTATTTTGTTTTAAAAACAAAAAGCATTAACTTACAAAGCTAACAAAATATACCAACACAGCAATATGTACACTGAACTAAAATCTAATGAATTTCTATCACTTGGAAATGACACAGAATAAACATATTTTCTACTTCACCTGTATATTGGTTTAATTTCAGAACACACCACTTAAAACTGCCTCTATTTAAATCATGAGCTCATTTTTTTCCCATATTCACTAAGTATTCAAACCAATAAAAAAGTAAAGTAAGTAATGTCCAAAAGGGCCAGAGCGGGCTCTTCTTGCCGAGGAGCCATTGTGTCTTGTATCATTGTATCACATTGTGTCTTGTATCATTGTATTACATTGTGTCTTGTATCATTGTCATTGTAATAGAAACTGTAATCTCTTAGAGATTTTTTGTGGCCAACAGGGGTGTCACTAGAGCTGTTTCAGGGAAGCTACAGCCCCCCTAAAATGTTCTTTAGCCTTCCCCAATAAATGTATACTAGTTAGTTTAAATAGTGCGTTCTCATTCATTTTCATTAAAATCAGATCTAGTGAATGCTGAGACTGCCTCGTGCCCATTGCTTCCAGGATAGGCTCCGGATCCCCCGCGACCCAGTAGGACAAGCGGTTTGGAAAATGGATGGATGGATGAATGCTGAGATGCCCTTTTCATAAATCTGAATTTAAGAAAGTAGAATTAAAATGGAATTGAAAAGAATTGGAATAGAAAAGAAATTCATAATTGTAGTGTAGCTGCAGCTTTTAACAATACAGCTTAATATTTCAATATGTATTACACGTAAACAACATATGTTGTGTCATTGTTATAAAATTTCATGTCATTGAAAATGAAATAATGCAACATTTGAAATGTCACCAATACAATAAATTATTCAGCTCTCATTTTGTGTACCACGGTGGATCTTCGCATAGAAAACGTTGTGCGTCTTCCCCCAAAACCAAGCAGCAGCAATAACAACTGCAGTGGCCGTCCAGTGAAACTTCCCACAATGTCTTTCAGATGTTAATTGGTCCCTCACCAGCCAACACTTCACACGGCATCATAGCATACGTGTCAGCCATGTTTGGCAGAGTATGCCGACTTTTCGGCCTACTGTAAAGGAAACCGAACGAGCTTCCCTGAACAGGTACGACTTAACTAGAAATATGTCGCTACACCAGCTTCTTCTGCACCTGCTGAGAGAATCATAACCAGGAAATGTTTTCAGGCCGGAACACTGCAATCTAAATGATCAAGGATTTGAAGATCTTTGGCTAACTTGACACAACATTAAACAATGAGTTATGTGTATTGGAACACTGCATAACTGCATTCGCCGAGATCAACTAGCGCAAATATGTTGCTACACCAGCTTTTCTCCACAGAGAATCTGAAGCAGGAAATATTTCCAGGCAAGAACATTGCAATCAAAATGATAAACCCTGCTGGCATAGAGGCAAGGATGAACTGAAAAAGAAACCTTATTGTAATACACCTATTAAAACAAATAGCAGGAACTATGTGAAATAAAGTCATTATTTTTTGTCATGTATTCTTTCAAAGAAAAAAACTGTTAATCAGCAAACAATGAAAAGTGTGATAATTTGACAGTTGGCTCTAGGCCTGTAGCAAGGCGAGGTTACATTATAACATAGAAATAACCACATCGGCATGCTGCCTATCTGACAAACCACACACACTCAGAAGCAAAGCTACTGCAGACTCTTCAAAAACATTAATACACATAAACAGGTAACAAGCAAAAACAATAAAAATATCCCTATTGTCCAAAGGTTTGGACACGTGCATGAATCGTGCATGAATCTTGCATGAGCCCTGAGAAGGGTTGGCCCCCCCATCCGGGGTTCTTTAATACCTTGTGCCCATGGCTTCCCAGCTGGGCTGTGGACCCCCATGAGAATGTATAGGACAAGTAGGCGTAGAAGATGGTTGGATGGATGGATGAATGGATGGATGAATGGATGGAGAAGGACCTAGAGGGCTAAGCCAGAGGTAAAGCAAATGTAAACCGATAGAATATACTTTCTCTTACGATCATGTAAATCTAAAGTAAATCTGACCAACTCATGCATAAACTTAACATGTAATAATAATAATGATAATAATAATAATAATAACAATAATAATACTTCCATTTCGCGGCCCTAAAGTCAGTCTTTACAAAGTAACTGGGTCAGAAACCAAAGTGTTACTTTACATTCAAAATCTTCTCAGAATGTGCGCAGTTCCTAAGAGCTCCATCTTCTGTAGCTCCTTAGCGCAAGGCGTCCTGGGGAGAAGCCCCAGGTCACTGATTCCCTTCCTTTGGGGTCCCAGGGCTCCACTGACAACTGGCACTATGGTTGTTTTTGTCGCCCACATTCAATTTGTTTCTATCGCCAGCTCTCTGTATTTGCCAACCTTCTTGATTATTTTTATTAGAAGTTTATTATTAATATTATTATTATTATGGTTGCTGTTGCTTTATTTTTTGTGTTTTCATTATTTTACTATTACTATGTACTATTTTACTCATTTATTTTCTTTATATATTTGTGTTATACTATTGGAAGCTTTCAGAAAACCCATATCATCACTTGCGTCAGCCCCTTTCTGCCCGTGTCTGTGATCAGCAGGTCATCAGTTCAAATCTTAAACATGACCTTTAACCCTCAAGTGTTTCAGGGACTAGCTGACCGTGCTTCCTCAAAAAAAAGTATATATATACACTGTATATATATATAAATATGTATATACACACATACACAAACACACACGCAGCCATGGAAAAAATTAAGAGACCACAGCACTATTTTTTGTCTCACTCATTTCTCAGTTTATTGGGTCTGTGAATATATACAGACGCTCCTCTACTTACGAATGAGATACGTTTAAAACGACCGTTCGGAACTTGAAATGTTCGTAAGTCATTATTCAGTGTTTTTTAAAGGGTATATGCAAGTACAAAGAACTAGGATGTTGGGAGTACGCACGCTACGCTGCTGCGCGGCGGGAGTAGCGGCCAGAAATAGTACTAGGCGGAATTGGCACACGGAAAAAAAATTTGATATTGCAGACAGGAAACGGCCCAAGGAACACAATTTGGACTTACAGTCCTCTTCGTTCGTATGTCTAAAAGTTTGTAAGTTGACAGTTTGTAAGTAGAAGAGTGTCTATACTATATTGCCAAAAGTATTGGGACACCCCTCCAAATCATTGAATCACTTTTATAGGCACAGGTGTATAAAATCAAGCACCTAGGCATGCAGACTGCTTCTACAAACATTTGCGAAGAAATGGGTCATTCTCAGGAGCTCAGGCATGGTGCTGTGATAGGATGCGACCTGTGCAATATATCCATTCGTGAAATTTCCTTGCTACTAAATATTCCATGGTCAACTATTAGTGGTGTTATAACAATTGGGAACAACAGCAGTGGTAGGTCGTGTAAAATTACAGAGCAGGACAACACATGCTGAGGCGCACAGTGTGCAGAAGTCACCAACTGTCCGCAGAGCCAATAGCTACAGACCTCCAAACTTCATGTGCCCTTCAGATTAGCTCATGAACAGTGCATAGAGAACTTCATGGAATCGGATTCCATGGCCGAGCAGCTGCATCCAAGCCTTACATCACCAAGTGCGATGCGAAGCCTCAGATGTAGTGGTGTGCAGCACGCCACCACTGGACTCTAGAATAATGGAGACGTGTTCTCTGGAGTGACGAATCACGCTTCTCTGTCTGGCAAACCGATGGATGAGTCTGGGTTTGGCGGTTGCCAGGACACTGTCTATTCACTGTTGCCTGATTGCATTGTGCCAATTGTAAAGTTTGGTGGAGAGGGGATTATGGTGTGGAGTTGGGCTTGGCTCCTTAGTTCCAGTCAAAGGAACTCTTAATACTGCAGTATTCAAGCCATTTTGGACAATTTAATGCTTCCAACTTTGTGGGAACAGTTTGGGGATGGCCCCTTCCAGCATGACTGTGCACCAGTGCATAAAGCAAGGTCCATAAGCACATGGATGAGTGAGTCTGGTGTGAAGGAACTTGACTGGGCTGCACAGAGTCCTGACCTCAACCCCATCAAACACCTTTGGGATGAATTAGATTGGAGACTGAGAGCCAGGCCTTCTGCTCCATCATCAGTGCTTGACCTCACACATGCTTTCCTGGAAAAATGGTTCCAGGAGAGAAGAGCTGAAGCTGTCATTGCTGCAAAGGGTGGGCCAACTTCATATTAAAGCCTATGTGATTGAAACATAGATGGATGCTGGTGCCACCTACTGGACATTGTGACATACAACTATTCTACAGATTTTGCCATTTGCTACAGAACAGCAATACCTAGAAAACAAGAACTTCAAGTACATTACATGTCTTTACATGTCTGTAATACATATATACAGTTACACCCAATTAATTGATAAAATTCTTGTGTGGTTAAAACCCTTAATGCCTTTGTTATGAGGAATATTACAGCAGGTTCTTCTGCCCCCTTCAGGTTTTACAGTGTATATAGCCTTCGGCACACAATAAATTATTACTGTTCTGCAGCTCTCACACGTTATTAAAAATATTAATATAAACTGTATGGGCAGGGCGGGCCTAGGAATTCTAGGGCCCCCACCCAGTTTCACGTACCTTTATTTAATCAAGGGCCACTGTCAAGTGCTGCCTCCCCTGAATCTACCAGGGTATCCATGCCCCTCTCATGACCCCGATTTTGGAAAAATGCAGTGAAAGACTAACACCAAGGCCAAAGAAACAACAACGAACAGCTGGAACTATCTTTTCAGCGGCAAAGCACTGGAGGCCTCCTGCTTATGTACATATTAGTGACACACTCCAGCTGATGCAGTAATTGCTTAGAAATTTACACAACAGGAGCAGATGGCTGCATCTACGCTGCTTTTGTGCCGACCCGATACAGAGAGCCATTTTCAACGTGAAGTGCTTGAAGTAGCTGGTGAAGGCAGTGGACTCAAAACCCTGCATTTCCTGGTTTGCTTTCCAGGTAATCATCTGCCCAATGAAGATGGCTGCCGCAGAGCTCTTATCCTGGAAGCATTCCTTACCTGGGCACGCAGGTGTAGGTGGAGTCACACTGGTGTGGGCAGGGCCCTACAGGTGTAGGCGGGGTCATACAGGTGTAGGTGGAGTCACACTGTTGTGGGTGGGGCCACACAGATACACTACCTCGCCTCACATTGTGGACAGGTTCTGGGTTCTTCTCCCAAATGACACAAACACCTACTGTAAACACTCCACCCTTTGCCCAAACAAAATGCAGGTTGGTTAAACCTAGTATATTTGTTTGTCACAGTAGAAATAACTTGTGAAACACACCACAACATTGCAGTAACGATTCAGTAGGGTCTCCGTTCCTAATTTGATTGCATGAATGACATTACAAAGGCTTCTTATGAAACAACACAGAAGAAATTAACCCTATGTATTTTTTAGATTTATTAACATTTTTGTAATATGTCACAGTATCCAATCTCATCTCCTTTATTGAAAAACCTTTTGCCAGTTAGCTCTTGGAGATGTCATCAACACAGAGGTTCACTTATTTTTTCCTGCACTAAGGATGTTTACTCAATTGCTCAATAAGGATGTGAAGAGTGCAACTGTTTATGTGTTACTAGTTTAGCTGGGTTGTGTTTGTCTATTAGATGGAGATCACACCACATTTTATTAGTAATCAAAGTAGTCACTGTAATTGCAAATGGTTCACATACTGTTTCTTGCAACCGTATCAGGGTCACTCACCCATAATTTCAGTGAGCAACAGTCTGAAAAAGTCAGGCATTTATTCAGCTACTTCACCGATTTTTATGAAGTGTGACCGATTTAGTAAATGCTATTTTGAGGGAATTTTAAACTGAGGAAAATGGGAGAGGGAGCAGTCTGTTCTTTTGACACTGGTGACAGGATGATGAAAGAATGATGTAGTGAGTATAGTTTGGCAACAGTGGGTTGCACAAACCATTCAGGAAACTGACTTTTGACTGTAGTTATTGCTTCAGTTCTCTGCTATAGTGTTTGTCAAACTGGTCCTCAGGGATTCCCAGACAGTTCACATTTTATACATTTTCAAAAAACGTGGACTGTGTGGTAGGGAGCTGGGAGGGAGCAAAAACATGGACTGTGTGGTAGGGAGCTGGGAGGGAGCAAAAACATGGACTGTGTGGTAGGGAGCTGGGAGGGAGCAAAAACATGGACTGTGTGGTAGGGAGCTGGGAGGGAGCAAAAACATGGACTGTGTGGTAGGGAGCTTGGAGGGAGCAAAAACATGGACTGTGTGGTAGGGAGCTGGGAGGGAGCAAAAACATGGACTGTGTGGTAGGGAGCTGGGAGGGAGCAAAAACATGGACTGTGTGGTAGGAAGCTGGGAGGGAGCAAAAACATGGACCATCTGAGGGTGCCCAAGGACCAGACTGTGAAACACTGCTTCTATCACACCATAATGGGCATCTGCTAAACTGTCCTCTGATAACATGCTGCTTGGTGCAACATTTCAGTCCTGTGTTAATCAAAGCCTGTCATGCTTTGCGCCTTAAGGTGCTGCATGAAAGACCAGCTTGTGGGCACTGCAAGGACACCCATTAGGGATGAAGAAGAAGGAAGTGAAATTTATGTGTTTGTATGATATTACATGCAGGAGTAGCCATTGCACTCTGTAGGTCTGTAATATTTCACGTTTGCCTACAAAAATTTCACTTTGTGGAAACTTGGTACTGTGTGTAATGAATGCCAGGCTGAATGTCAAATGAAGCACGTGAACATCAGCGTTCAAGTGCGATCATGTTGCCAGGGCAAGACCTGTCATAAACATCAAGCAAAATTCTAATAGAACAACAAACATGAACCAAGTTCTAGCCAACAGCCCCGCCCCCAGTACCATTAGCAAGACAGATGTCTGTTCAGTGCCAGGTAAGCATCTCCCACGTAGAAGCTGCCGTGCAGGTTCTCCGGTACCTGGACCAACTCCAGCTTCTCTATCCTCCAGATCTGGAGGCCAGGTGCCTTGCCGGCCTTCTCGAACTCCTGGTGGTGCAGCACCATGGCGCAAGCCGAGCGTCGGTGAGGAGAGCGTGAGGGACGCAGTGCGCGCTGCTGTTCCCTGGGAGGACTGAGTCAGTAGCGGCAGTGTGCGGCGTTTTTCAAACGGGGAGACGTGCAGTGGGTGTGCCCTGCAGCCGCCAAAGTACACACACACACACTCCCCCCCCCCACTCTCTCTCTCTCTCTCTCACACACGCCCACAAACACTCACATGTACACAGACACACATATAGGCAAAGCACTTAGCAAGAATTACTTATGAAAATGTCCAGCTGTATGCCAGGGTAAAATATATATATAGTGTCAATGGTTAGGGGTGCGCACTTGTAATTGAAAGATTGCAGGTTTGAATCCCGAACCAGCAAGGGACCACTGAGGTACCCTGAGCAAGGTACTGCCGCCAAGCACTGAATTAGCTGCCCCCTGCTATGTCACATTGTCACATATGGGTTAAATGCAGAGAACACATTTTGTTGCTGTTGTTGTGGCGTGTCAACAATGACAATTATATGCTTTCCTGCATTGAGTGGGTTTTCTCCCACAATTCAAAAATATGTGCCTGGTGTCTTTAAATTGCCCATCGTGTGTGATTGTGGGTGTGTGCCCTGCTCTGGACTAGTATCCAATCCTGGGTGGTCCATGCCTTCTTCTCTGGGATGGTCTGCAGAGTCTGTGTGACCCTCTACTGAACTAGTGATGTTTTTAGGCTGAAAGGACCAGACAGAGGGGGCGGCATGGTGGTGCAGTGGTTAGCACTGTTGCCTCACACCTCTGGGACCCGGGTTCGAGTCTCCGGAGTTTGCATGTTCTCCCCATGGGTTGTTCCCTGCCTCGTGCCCATTGCTTCCGGGATAAGCTCTGGACCCCCCGTGACCCAGTAGGATAAGCAGTTTGGGAAATGGATGGATGGACCAGACAGAGATCAAAAACTGGATTAGTTTGACTAGGCAGGGGGATGGAATGGGATTTTGGGGAATTACACATTTAGTTTAGTTGGCATTAGTTAATTCTCCAGGTGCGGTTTTGGAAGTGATATGGTGGTATCAAATTCATCTCCAAGGTCCAGGCAAACCCTTGATATGTATTAAAAAATTTACATTTTCCATCTAAATAATGGAGTTGACTCTACAGCCCAGGAAAAAAATTAAGAGACCATAGCAACATTTTTAGTTTCACTCATTTTATGGCTATATACATTTTTGGTAAATGCCAACCTGGCTCTTCCCTGCTTCTCATTGATCAAGGGCTTCTTCCTTGCTTTATAGGACTTTGGTCCTGCTTCTAGTAGCCTGTCATGAACTATCCTATAAGTGCACTTCATACCATTTAATGTTTCCCGTTCTTTTTGAAAGTCACTTGATGTCATCCTCTGCTTTATGAGGAACTGACAAGTTGACTGTCACAAAAGTCGCTTCTGCCCTCTACCTGGCTGGTTTCTGATCGTTCCCAATGTCTCCTGCTTCACTTTGTTCTTCGTCTTAGAAACTTTGAGCCTGGAAGCAGCCTGCAGCTCAGCGTAGCCTTATGCCAGCAGAGACAGGATTAAACCAAGATTTAAAGAGGCAGATTTTTTGAAAAATGTGGAGTGGTCTCAATTTTTTAAAGAGCTGTATGTGACAACTGCTCCTAAGCTGTTATTTTAATGAGGTAAACATTATATCTGGCATCCACCTGTTGACTATCAGATTTTTGCTGTGGTAGTAAAGGATGTGTAGCCTAATCTGGGGCCTTCCCATGTCATCCACTTCCACAACTATCTATCATCTACAAGGTCACAATGATCCTGGAACCTCTCTGAGACAATGGGACACCCGGCAGAGGAAATCCTGGCGGAGACCCCAGATCTCAGGGGACACATACACACACCCATTCATATACAAGGGGCATCTTACGGACTGCAACTGCTCACATATCCACCGTTTCATTTTCAATTAATTTTGGATAAAATTGGCAGTTCAGGAACAAAATAATCCAACAACTATAAATCACATAGCCTCGCGTTAAGTTGCACCCAGAGGTTTTCGCAGGCAGAGCGCAACTTGTTGCTTAATTCCGCCTTGCAGCCATTCTCTTCAGAAGGCGAACCGAAGAACTTTAATGCCCCGTTTTGCCTGTTTCGGTTCATTCTCTGTACCCTTTCCTCCCCCTCGTTTGTTTGTCTTGTTTCTTTGCTTTATTTTCGCTCTCACGGACATGTCGGTCGGCCGTGGCGGAGCTTCGCCTCGCACCACCAGGAAATGGGGGGCGGACTGAGGGAGGCAGATCTGCTTTAGGCGTGTGCTACAAGTTTCACTGGAGTGGGGGGGCAACCACGGACACTTTTCAAAAGATTTATTTAAAAGTACCCAGGTACTGCAGTTTGAACGGCTTCACACTTTTTTTTGAGCCACAGACGGCGCCCTAATTGCTTGTCAAAGTTACTGGATTAAGAAGAAAAACAAAAAACCGGCGGCTGCACGTCGACATAGCGGAAGAGCAGTTTTATTTCAAGCGGTGCGTTTTATACGGTAAGGTTTTCATTACTACTCAATTAATAAAACCGACCAGTAAATATTCCTGCAGACGTTTTTATAGATGTATATATACTTAAACTCTCTGTGCAGTCTGTACACCCTATCTCCCTATTTTTTTTATTATTATTAAAGAAGACTTAAAGTGAGGATGACTGACGAAGCCCAGCCACAAGTTGAACTTTTCGTCAAGGTAAGAGCTGCAGAAATGTGTCTTATCGGCGCCGGAGGCCGTTTAATCCCGTCAGGCCCACATTCGCGGCTTTAAAAGCACTCGGTTAGTCATTAATCACGGAGTTCGCTGCCGCTAATGGGTGTCCTGATAGCTTATCGCCGGGGCGCGATCCGCCAGCGCAGGATCCGCTTTTTCTGTTCGGTTAGATCCCAGAAAACTTTAAATATAGTATAAATGTGCGCTGCCTAATGTGACTGCGTCTCCGGGGAGCGAAGCGGCGGCTTCCTCGGGCGCCGAAAGGCCTCTTGCCTCTTCACAGCTTACTAGCTTAGGGCGTTGGAGGAAACACCGACCATACTTATACATTCTTTTTCCTCAAATGGGCTTTCATAAGGATAGCTCTGTATGGGAAACTGGAACCAACTTTCCTCCTTTTTAGTATGAAAGATGCTGTTATTAATTTCGAAATGCCCCCCCGTTTCCTGTGTTCCAATCTGCTTTTCTAACCACCTGCCGTCGCCTTGACGGGGGGCCGTAACCGGAGCTATAGAGGCAGCGCGCTTATAAACCAGACGAGTAACCTTTCATTTTGTGCCGTGTTACGCCCTGGTTATGTTAGAGACGGGGCTGATCGGCGGACAGGGGGGTCCCGTCCCGCCCGGCGCTGCGTGCCTGTGCCGCCATTGCGCGAACCGTTATGTCGGCGGCTGACGGTCTGTCTTTATAGTGCCAACTTTCTCATTGAATGAAAGCTGCCTGTTGTTTTACAGTCTCGTGTTGGCCTGTTAATTATTGCTGTTATTAAAACTCCTGTGGAAGTTTTTTTTTTATTGAAGTCACTGCACCATGGTTTCTAACTCTCCTGCATCTGACGCGACACTCAGGATTTCTGACTCACGCATTATTCCATTATAAACCTAAAATTAGCAACAGCAGAAGCGTTGGGGTAGTTTGCAAACCCTAGGGAATGAATGTGTGTGTGTGTTATATATATATATATATATATATATATTATATAAAATGTGCGTTTGTGTGTGTGTGTGTGCAGACGTGTCTCAAATTGGAATTCTCACTCCGTTTAGCTGACCAAAGTTTGCAACCCTGCTGAAGTTTCTCAATCTCTTATGTGGTTGAATAATAATTGCAGAGAAGCGCCGGTGGCGCTTGACAAAGGTTGGTGAATGATGAGTCAATTGTCAGTCCAGCATTCCGGTTTGAATTGAGAAAACTGAGACTCAGCAGTCAGAGTGAGTGGCGTGATTTGAGGTATTAAGCAGATCCACACCTGCCTCCATGCTCACTGGGTCGTGTAACCGAGTTTCCCTGCGGTCGCATTTCAGGCGGGCTGCGATGGCCAGAGCATCGGCAACTGCCCTTTTTCGCAGCGGCTCTTCATGGTGCTGTGGCTGAAGGGCGTCACCTTCAACGTCACCACGGTGGACATGAAGAGGTCTGTCTCTTCTGGCTACCCTGCTTTGCAGTTTTCGGTAAAAAACAAAAAAGGCAGGTGTATGTGACGCTAGGGTAGTACGTATTCAGTGTGCATTTGCAGATTCATGTCAGATGTGTCAAGCTATAAAGGCATGTAGGATTAGTAAACACACAGTTTGGTATTCTCAATAGACAGGCCTGCACTGAAGGATTCCATTTGCTTTACTACACAAGGACCCAAAGAGGCTAATTTAGCTGAGCGTCGCCTAGACGCTTTACTGTCCAGGCCTATGTGCAGCATATAGCTGGTGACACTGGTGCGGCTGTTTTTTCTGACTTAAAGGCAGCAGTATCATGTATTTGTGACTGTTTACCTTTGTTTAACATCCCGATGACCACAACTGAAGTATTCTTTTAGAAAGTCATTAAAATCAGGTAGAAATGTTTACCATTGGAGAGGTAAGAGCCTCACCTCTGTCTGTCGTTTCCAGAAAACCAGACATTTTGAAGGATCTGGCCCCTGGTGCTCAGCCTCCCTTCTTGCTGCATGGCAGCGAGGTGAAGACGGACACAAATAAGATAGAGGAGTTCCTGGAGGAGAATCTCTGCCCCCCTAAGTAATTATGCCCGTGATTCATCCTCCCCCCTCCATTTCTCCCTTTGCTGGTTCCCTGTGGTGTTTGTAGAATGACTGTCCTGCCAATGCTGTATGAATCCGTTGGCAGATACCCCCGACTGGCCGCTCGGAATCCAGAATCCAACACGGCCGGCATGGACGTCTTCTCCAAGTTCTCAGCCTACATCAAGAACTCCAACCCACAAATGAATGACAGTAAGCTTGTGGAGGGCGTTTCCATTAACCCTGTTCTGTAAATTATTGAGAAGCTAGAGGAAAACTGTTGCTAGGTTTCTTGTGGCTGCATCACTCAGCCATGGTTCTCTATGTTCTTCTGATTGTTTCTGCTTTCTGTCAGATTTGGAGAAGGGGCTATTGAAGGCTCTGAAGAAGCTGGATGACTACCTCAGCTGCCCTCTGCCTGATGAGGTTGATGAGAACAGTGCGGAGGAGACCTCCACCTCCAACCGGCCGTTTCTCGATGGGCAGGAGCTCACGCTGGCTGATTGTAACCTGCTGCCCAAGCTGCACATTGTCAAGGTGCTGGACTTCGTTTACTTTGTCAAAACCTCTTTGCGAAGACATGACTTCGCTTTTGACCGCTCCCTATATCCCCTTCAGGTGGTGTGTCTGAAGTACCGGGGATTCTCCATCCCTCGTTCTCTCACTGCCCTCTGGAGGTACCTGGATGCTGCATACGCTAGGGAGGAGTTCTCTTCCACCTGTCCCAGCGACAGCGAGATCCATTCCGCATATATCTCAGTGGCTAAAGCACTCAAATAGGTTCTGCACCAGCATGTGTACACAACAGAAACACACACGTGCAAACACAAGTACCACATAAAAAAATGAAGTAGAGAATCATAAGGGTATGATAAATAGTTTTGTGATTTGCTATCGCTCCACATCTATTTATTCCATGATTTCAAACTGGGTCACGCACAAACGCGCACACACGCTGAGCAGACCCCTATGCTTTTGGCATCTGACGCAAGCTTTTTGCTGTAAACCTGTCTTTGCTGATCCACATTCTAGGTGTCTAGTATACACGGTCTTGTCTTTCATGGGGCCTGACCTGCCTTGGACAGGGCAGGGGGCTGGGGGGGGAGCATGTGGTCAGGATGCATTTCAGACATGCAGCCAATGGATTGAATTTATATAAAAGAAACATTTCTTAATGGCCACAAAATGATGTAATGGGTTAGTAGGGCGTGGTGTAGGTGCTTTAAATGGACCTGCTTACTCACAGGCTCTTAGTAGCTTCACTTCATTAAGCTTCACTTGCCATGGCTGTATTACAGTATCTGCTGCACATAAGTGCCCATGTTTACTTTGTTCCTTTTGGGTCCAAGAAAAGGTGATTTGGTACTTCTGGTCACAGCAGATTTCTAATGGTTAATCCTCTGCTGCACTCCGACACTGTGAGGTACCTGCAACAGAGCACAACTAGAGTTTGACAAAAATCTCATGTGATGCATCATGGCACAGTCCTGAATTAGTAGGTGGGGTTTTTTCTTTTTAAGCACTGATGTAAGTTTCACTTCCTGGTGAAGTTGCTGAGTGATTCAGCTTCGCTGTTAAGATGAAGTCATTATGAAAATTTGGCTTTTTTCCTTCTCCCCCACTAGTGCAGAAAGACACTGTCCCTTTATGAGGAACTAGTGCGTTATCCCCCCCGAACTGTTAACCAAAAGCACAGGTAGGATATCCTATACATTTTTGTGCAGTAATGGGTCATCCAAACTACTTCTTGTTAATTTGTGGTCTGACATGAGGTATTTGTCACTCTAATTTCTCAGATATTGCTGCGATATTTGTAGTGTTTTTTTCACTTTGGAAGTAACTTGATGGTGGAGATGTTGTGATGTATATTTAGCTTATAATAATACTCTGTCGTTTTTGGGCCAGTGTAGATGCAGGTTTCTGGGGTAACTTTTAGCTCAGCTGTTCAAACCCAGGTGTGAAGACTCCTCAGCCAGTCAGTCCTTTAATTAGTAATCTAATTAGGGAGCTACAGCGAAAGCCTGCATACACAACAGCCTTTTCTGGATAAGATTGGCCACTGCTGATTTTAAGCTTAATTTCCCTTCTCTTCCCCCACAAAAAAAACTTGAAATGGTGGAGCTATAAATAAGTCACCAGCAGGGGGAGCCAAAGACATGCACTTCAAAAATGTAACGCTGCAGTGGAAGAATGCTGAGCAGATCCCTCTTAATCGGTAATGATTATGATGTGGAAAGAGTGTTTAAATATGGCCGGCACACACCAAGTAAAGTGACCGTTCACGGCTGCATGTGGGAAGCTTGTTCTTGACCTCATGGAGTCGCACTTCTCACTGATGCGGAAAATCAACAGCCAAATAAGTGTTGATCTAGAAAAGTGTTTGTAAACTATATCCAAGAAGCCTTATTTTATCATTTATAGATTACTAGGGGCGAAACTCCTCATTGTCTGCTCAGCAGCTAGTCTGCTTCTACATGTTTAGTATTTCATTTAGGCAATTCTGCCTCCTCGATGTAAAATGGTTTAGCTACTAAGGGAGAATTTCCAAGTATAAAATGTCAATGTTCCTTTTCCAGGTTTAGCTGTTTTTGAGCAGGAACAACTTCAGGACTTTTTTCGCCCTTTATTGCACGTACATTTTTATTCCATTTTCACATTCTGGTTCCTTTATCCATCCTCTTTTAACCTTTTTTTTTTTACCCCCCAAAAAAAAAAAACCATTCCAGACCCCAATGCTTTCAGATGGTTTGTTCGTAATTAGTAACTTTTCAGAGACATTAAAAAAAATTGTAAGGGTCAGTACATTTTAGGAATTTATCTGCCAGGCTGATTTATGTACCTGCAGACAATTCAGACAGTGTCAATCTGCTTGAATATAATTGACATTTTCCTGCATCATTTCCTTCACCATGACCCACGTTTCCTTTTCTACTACTAATGTATTTTTGCACCCAGGGATCATTTCTTGCGCTCGCTATCCACCTTATTTGCATATTACCTTTAAAATAGCTTTGCAGTCAATGACGATTGATTTGTAATTTGATTCAGTGTCATTTGCAATGTGTGACTTTGTTTAACCCTGACTAAAGTTTCTTTAACTCAATAAAACACAAAACTGATTTTTCTGAGATTTATTCATCAGCACTTCACAGCACAGCAGAGAGTTAGTTGATGTTAGGTTGATGTGTGTTGATTTTTATAATTTTTATAAGGAAGCTTTTTTTTATCAAGTTTTGTTTTAGTATTTTGTTGTTTTTTTTTTGTTAACCATTAATGTCAACAATGTATTTTCTTCAATGGGGGAGGTCGTGTCCCACGCCTTGCCTTTTCAGACTGGCATGTGCCATTGGTATGTTAAAGTATGTTAAAGGAGCACAAGGACAAGTGTGAGAAGGGGGCTGAAGGCGGCGAGGAATGGGGGGCGTGGCCTGCTGCTGGCGGAGTCGGCGTTGCACAGATCTGCTTCACAGCACACGTTGGTGTAGGTGAAGTTGAGGCCTGAGGCGTACTTCTCGCCAGACAGGCCGCACTGCGAGGTGATGGCACAGCCTTTCTCATACAGCACCACACGTAAGGCCCCTGATGGTGCATGTAAGATCAACAAAGTAGTGAAAAAGGCTTAACCCTAAATTTTACATGGTTCTGTCACAGGCCTGCAAGTTAACATGACAATAGCTCCGTCTGTCTGTACGCAGCTTGCCCTCTGTGCAGCTTAGCCTCCGGTCACCTGACCTCGGGCTGAAAGCCTCTCTTTGTGCCCCAGATTCTCACCTTGTGTGCCGATGGCTATGCTGGACAGGCACTGCTGTCCTCTGGCACAGTCCTGGGTGAACAGGCAGTCAGCTGGTGTGATGGTTGGAAACATGCAGATGTAACAGCTGAGAGGGTCTGAAGAAGAAATCGCGCAAATATACATGCATATGTCAACCTTTAGAAAACGTATATAATGTTGATTTAGACATATGTCAGGCACTTCAGTGTTTTTCAAACTTGTCCTTGGGGACCCCCAGAGAGTCCCTGTTTTTGCTCCCTCCCAGGTCCTAGTAACAAAAATAGGGACTGTATGACAGGGAGCTGGGAAAGAGCAAAAATGTGGACCATCACAGGGTCCCTTAGGGCCGAGTTGAGAAACATTGTATATGTGATCTAATCTGAACAGTTCTGCATTGAAAGAGGATGTGAATGAATGGTACATACATACATACATACGATTATACATACATACATGCAATTATACATACATGCATACGATTATGCATACATACGATTATACATGCATGCGATTATACATACATGCATGCGATTATACATACACACATACGATTATACATACATGCATACATTCATTCATATATACATACATATGATTATACATACATACATACGATTATACAAAAGGAATAATCTAATTCCTGCTCATTCATTTTACCATCTGGTACTCAGTATGAATCTGTTAGCTGTCTGTCCCAGTAACACAGTGCGAGCACAAAGCAATCAGAACCACTTCTCACGGTCTCTCTCGGATGGTAACTGTGTACATACCCACAGGTGGGATATGACCCAGGAGAAGCAGGAGAATCGGCAGGTGAGACATTTCCCCCTTGGTAGTGTAGCATGTAGTGCTGATTGCTCTGTGGTCCAGTTGAGTCTATTCAGTCAGATCGCAGCTGTTTTCCTTCGTCTTGATAGCTGCCGACTGTGCGCCTGACTGGGGTTAAAAACTCTTCTTTCGCTTGGTTAGCATGACAGTTCTTTTACAACAATTGTTTCTGATTCCTATTCTTAGTGCATTTAGCAAACTGCTAGGATATAATCTTTATTCTCAGCTGCGTTTCTCCTCTTCTCCACCCAGGACAGCTGTATGTCAGCCTGATGTCAGCTGACACCTCCCAAACCTTCCTAACTAAATTAAGATTGTAATCATATAAGGCTGAAATTGAATTCCACAATATAAGGACTCAGCTGTTAGTCTACTGATGTGTGCAGGTCTAGTAAAGCATGGAGACATTTCTGTAATATTGGAATAATCTTTGCCTCAGACTAAACGCTGCATTTTTTGGTCTTGTTACTGACATGTCGGGTCACACTCTTGCTGCACTTCTCAAAGCTGGACAGTACCATTTTCACCCTGGCTCGGTGTGTGTGGTTTGGATGTTCTCTCCATGTTGTACAGTTTTTCTCCAGGAACTTTGGTTGGCTCTCGCAGTGTAAGACTTGCAGCTCAACGAATAAACATCTTGAAATTGCCCGAAGTGCGCGATTGTTTGCGATTGTTTCTTGCTCAGAAACATGCTTGCTTCGTACCCATTGCATTCCCCAGCCTTGTGCTGCTGATCAGTCCGGTCTGATAGGCTCCAACCCCGGCCCCCACCTCCGTGATCCTGTATTGGATAAGCTGCTGGAAAACGAACGTTTTCAGGAAGCCTTAAAGTACTTCTTTTGTTCACGAAACAGTGTCAGTATTTAAACCCCCAGAGGCAACAACAGCAGACCACATTATCAGTGGGTGCATTTAAAATCTATAAAAAAAAATCTGATTCTGTTGAGAGGGACAGGAACTACGGGAAGGACTGTCACATGACCTGGAGACTTGTGATGGACGGTGGGAGTTGGGGGAACGGTCAGCTGATGTAAAGAATGCTGCTTCTCCCAGAGAGATGAAGAGGGTAGAGGAGAAGACCCACTGTGTGAAGGGCCCGGTCCCTAGTTTTGACGTTATATATCAGTGTGGTGTACTATCAGGAAAAGGTGTACATTTTAAGATTCATTCATGTTACCAGAGTTGTGCAAAATGTTTGAGTCACTCATAGGCTGTTGTCATTGTCTTGCCTAAAAGTTAAAAGCTACGGGTAAAAGAGCGAACAGAACTGTTGCCCTGATCTGGGAGGGAAAAAGAACACGCACACTACACACATAGGTCCGTTAGTTTGATTGATGGACCATTCAGCCAATCACAGCAAATGTATCAGCGTCAGTGACGAGGAGCGAGAACTGCTCCGCTTCGAAGTTATTTGGCAAAGTACTGTCGTGTTAGATTTGGGAAGAACGGTTTTCAGGTACAAGAAAGTTACATCTGATACAGCGTCACGCTAATTTATCCATCCATCCATTTTCCAAACCGCCTATCCTACTCGGTCGCGGGGCACGCTAATTTAGTAAAGCAAAATTCACAACGTCGTAACGTCAGCATTTTCTACATAATGTAAGCTAGACGAGGTTAATTATCCTTGGTATAGCTCTATGAGTGATGTCGTATAGGAGTCGATTTTAAACACACCACCTCAGCAGTATAAATGGTGTGTATGTGTGTGTATATATATATATATATATATATATATATATATATATATATATATTTGCAATGGATGTGTGTGCTTGTGTGTGTGATAATTTCCAGGAGACTTTAACTTACCCATCCTAGAACCCCCCCCCCCACACACACACACGCAAACTTTTAAAAAGCTTGATACGCCCCTGGTTGCAGATTCTTAAATGTGATTGTAGATGAGGAACTAAGTTTGATTTTTTTTTAGCTAGTTTGCCGGTCCACAGATCACGAAAACTAAAGTCATAAAAAATTGATACAGAAGTATGCAAAATACAAATGCTTTAATAAGCTGATAGCACACAAAAAGGTGAGAAATCCACAGGGTATAGAAACTCCTCATCATTACATTCTCATATGGTTCTAAGAAAAGTCTGACCAATAATTTAATTCGGATCAAATTAAACGATTGGCCGAGCGTCCTGTCAGTCGTCAACTGCTGCCAACGCTTGCGCACTCCGGTCACGCCCACCAAGCATGTGTGAGTCTGTCATCATTGTGGTACTCAAAAAAATATGAGGAAAAAAATAAATATGCATATTTGGCAATGAGGTGTTTGACCAAACAAACAAACATCTATGTTTTCGTCAAGGGTTGACAAGTGCATGTATGTACACGATTTCTTCATCAGACCCTCTTAGATGTTACTCCTGCAATAAGACCAGTTTAGCAATTGACTGCCTAACGGAATCAGAGGACTGAACAAAAACCATAGGATGCTGGACTTATACTGTTAAATACAAACAGGGCGAGTTTCGGGGGCACAAGGAGAGTCTTTTGACCTGAGGTCAGGTGATCCGAGGCCCGGCTGCCCGGGCGAACTGTACACAGAGCAGCGAGGAGGCACCTTAGATTGAAGACACAGAACTCTGCAAAAGTTAGTTGTTACTTTATCGCAGAGATACTTTGTGTTTGCCCATTTACACAGCTGTAAGGAGCAATTGTGATTAAATGTATTTCTCTGCTGTGTGGGGTGTTGCATGCAGAATCAGGGACCATGACGATATATGCAGAAAGCTGTACTTCAAAAAAGACGAAACAATTGACAGCGTTATCCTGACAAGCTGCAGCACTGACCTGCGCGACTACGTCATCAGCGTAACACAGGCCCCCTTCACCTACCTCCCCAGGAGGGTTGCCACCCTCCCACATAATACGGGATGCAGCTTGATCGCCACGCTCTTTGGCTGACATGCCAACGCAGTCCCCCGCCGGTTAACAGGAAACAGGAAGTACAAGTGCAGGAGAGACCAGTGAGGTCGTGGACTGGGAAGACGCCATATTGATGTGTATTATAACAACTGTATTTTCAGGGATATCCACGCGTAAATCATAAAATACATACTCTAAACATATACTAACAATCTAGCTATACTAATCTATGTGATATTTTGTTGTTTTTTTAATCGATTTTGTGCATTTATTGGGTCAAAGAAACCTTAGTCGGAGTTAAACAAAACTACACGTTGCGAAGAGTCGTCCGAGACATCGCAGAGGAGAGTGAGAGACAGAAGGACGTTTTGCAGCTGCTCTGCAATAAATAGTCACAATTAAAAAAAAAACTGCACAAGTCGAAGTAATTAGAATGTGTGATATACTGAGGGGAAGAAAGAAATGAAATACTGGGCTATTCATCAATGTGCGTAGTATCAGAAAAATACTGCACCTTTTAAGATGCATTTTGCGTTAATCTTACATTGCTTGTTCAGTGTCTTGGTTTAAAAGTTACTATGTGTTACTTTGTTAAGAGAAGACAACAGATGTTGCATTGTAATGCAGTCTTTTCCACACTTTTCCGTCTGCTGTGCCACTTTTTTCTTGTTGTCTGTCTCTTACACTTAGACATTTTTAGTTTCTGCCCACTGTAAGCGTATAGTTGTAATTTTCCTTCTGCTGTGTATTGTAATTTGCAATAACCAATTCTGTCCGCTAGATGGCAGTATTATGGCTCCAAGTTGATGAGGTTTAAAGCACGCCATCTGGCGCACTTGCTTATGCATTAGCGAACCATTATTTGCGTCATAAAAATAAAAACATTATCAAAGGAGGGGTTTACTTGAATAATTTTAGGTTAAACACTGTGTTGCACCACAGAAATAAAACAATGAATTGGCCAAACAGCAATGGAATAAACTTTTACTAAGTCGCTGTTGTCTCAGACAATACAAAACATTATCACAAACAACATACGATCAAATCGCGCAAGTTTAGAGAAAATTAAATGGAGCACACGTCTTATCACAAAAATAACCTGCGTGGACAGCTAAGTGTGTCACGACCCACATTTCGCGAAGGCAATATTGCCTTTTAGTTTAATGAGAAACCTTTCTCTCATTGTATTAAATAAACAAAAAACTTATTTTTTATAAAAAATAAAAAACTTATTGTAATTACTGATATTTTCCGTAGTACGAAACGGAAAAGGGTACTGTTACTCCAAAGGACCACGTTTATACATTGATGGGCGGGTACAAAGAGCAAGCGAACTTGCGGCGAGTCGGGGGTGTGGTAATATTGGAAACAATGGATGAAGACAAAAAAAGATAATATCTAATATTTTGCAGTTTACACGAGACCAAGTGCCTGTTTCTTCCGTTTTGTACGGCCATCGGACGGGATATGCATTGTTTTGAAAGTGAATTTAAATAAAAGAGTTACAGTAAGAATCACGCTTGAAAATACATTGCAATCAATCTGTAAGTTTGTTAGCTAGGCTATATGAACCCGACTGACACTGAATTTAGTTTCAGGGCTGTATTTTCCAGGTAAGTGGAGTCATTTTTCAGCATTGCTTATAGCAGTAACGCTGTGATATTTCTGGGGATTAAAAATCGTTGTATGATGGGGGATGGGGATTGGGAAGGGACGAAAGGGGATGAGAGCGTGCCGGGTGAATCAGACTGGGAGTGGGGAGCTGTAACGGCGAGTGGGGGTGCGGTGTCGGGCGCTAATGCACAGGCGAGGCGCAAGCTTTATTTTTCTATAACGCTGACCCACAAAAAGAAGACAAACGAAGAAGGAGTGATCTTATCGGGCCGGAACCACAAGGTATCTAACTCCTATAATATCGGAGAGAATTAGGTTTCGGTGTTGGGCGTCAACTTTGGCAACAACATTGCTCTCTACTCCATTAAAGGATAGTGAGTCTGTCTGGGAAATCAGTGCTTTAATCGTACTAGATATGCCTCTAAACAGATAAATGCAAACTCATGCAATAGTCTGTTAATTGCCCGGACGCGGGTGGAGTTTAAAGTTTAAAGCGCCTCTGTTTGTATAAATGTAACATAGACAATTACTACGAAACTAACAATGACGTTGAGTTGATATACTACACCTCCTCAGCTAGAAGATACAACATAATGCACCCTTTGAAAATACAGCTAATAAAAGTGGTATCGGTGCAAAAGATTTCGAACAATTTTTATTCTAAGGGGCAATCGGCAAGTATAACGTGAAATAGTCAGTCCGACGTACCATCAGCTCCAGTTAACGCTGCCGCCTGCGTACATTTTTGCAAGTCGTCTGTCTTATTGTCTGCTGCAGATGGTAGGCCATATGTGATGGATGAATTCATTCTTCAGAGTATGTGCTTTTCATACAGCCTACTTAAGCAGCAGATCGAAACAGTCCGGCACGAGTAAACTGTGCTGTACGAAAAGTTTTTCCTTGCAAACTACGGTGAAGTTGGTTCAGTTATGATTTGATTTTTAATTGTATTTTTCTGGACATGAACTCTTTAGCCCGGTTATAACAGAGTTTGGCATTTATAGGAAATCCTTCTGCGGGCAAAGGCCCAACATTTCGGGGTGGTAGTACAGTGATCGTGCCACTATTAGCAGTAAAATTACTTTCATTAGAGCTGCAGGGGCGAAGGTCCGAACTGCGAATGGTGTGTAATATGGTTTATAATAACGACGCTGTTTTCTGTATGAGTATATGAGCCATGAGTGGCCGGTTAATCCATGGGGGAGAGTGAGCTGTCATATGTTAAGTATATTATCATCTCTACCGAAGCCCCACATACTCTCACGCACAAGTTAACTGTGTATGGTTTGTTGCCTCTCTAAAGGTTTAAACGGCAGAACTGAAGTTTTTTTTTCCTTAAATATGTACAAAGATTGACTTTGTGTTCTGTTTTACGTGGCTTGTAAAGATTATGTGTTTTGCTTTTTGAGTGTTTGAGGGACGGGGAGGGTTTGGGATTTCTGTTTGGTGATTTTGTGGTCGCTGCATGGTTGCAATTAGCGGTGGTTTCTGCAGCTTAAATGTGGTCTGTGTGGTTTTTGCTGTTGTACATCATCAGGGTGTATTCCAGCACTGCAGCAGAATGTCGATGCAGTTAATGCAATTCAAGATGTATGATTTCTGTAATTGTGATTCTGTTTCATCTTTGCCTTCCAGGGATATTTTGTGAGCTAATACTTTTTAAAACACACTCATGCGGGAGGGATATGTATAATCAAGCTGCTAAAAAGAATAACTCTTTTTTTTTTTGTCCTAGACAAGACTTTTCTGGATTTTTCCTGTTAACCGCCCAGTTTAGCATCCAGCTGCTACAAAAAGCAAACATTTTAAGGTTGAGCACAGGCATTCTTGGAGACCGCCTTATTTAAGATAAAGGTTTCACCTCTGAGAGGAGCATCACAGACACACTTCAAGAGCAGCTGGAGTTTGCATCATGGCGGGGGTCCGTCCATACGGCTGCTTCACTCACGCCGTGGTTCGCGGCATCCCCGAGTCCTTTGGGCAGACAGCGGAGGGGGGTGACACTGGAAACGTTCAGACGGACCTGGCCAAGGCACAGCGGCAGTTTGGGGTCCTGATGGGGGCGCTGAGGCAGAAGGTGGGGCTCCAGCTGATTGAGATCCCACCGGATTCGCAGCTGCCTGAGAGCTGGCGCGTGGAGGACGTGGCTGTGATCCAGGGCGACACGGCCCTCATCACGCGGCCCTGGAAGCAGCAGCGCTGCAGTGAGGTGAAGTTGGGCTTCGTTTCAGTAAGAATCAGTGAAGAGCAGTTGTGGTTTCATCTTGTGGAGGTTCATCAGATTTCCATCACTTGTTTGCGTGAGATCTGGAGCAGTGACCCAGACATGCTACAGGGGGTCTCACCCTGTGCTTGGACTCCAGGCTTCGCTCTTAACTCTGTGTCTGTGTGTATGTCTTAAAAGGAAGGGTCATGTGAAAAGAAGCATGTCTGTGTAGCTTTATTTACACAAATGGAAAATAAAGCATTAATTCACATTTTCACATGCTATGACAACTTGGTAACAAGTTATTTAGTCAAGTACGTGGTCATATTCAGTGTTGGGTATTTCAGGTCCAGAGGCTAAGATTTAGTTTCTGCCAGCTGGGTGAGAACTCTGTCACTGTGACTCCTTATGTTCAGCTGCTTGGTAGAAACAAAATCTTGGCCTAGATTTGTAACTTCTGGACCTGCTATGCCCAACATTGGTCGTGTTAAAATGATTTTATAGATTTCAGAGACTAATACTGTATGTTTGGGTGTTTGAGGATAAGGTTAGGGTTAGGGTTAGGGTTAGACTGAACAGTGTTTGTCATGACGCTTCACTTTTTCTGGAGTTATATCTGAACACACTTACTGTGTTTCCTCATGTCTGTGTTGTTGACACTTACGCCTCTACGTCGCCCCCACCAGGCCGAGGCAGTGAGGCGCGTTCTGTCAGAGCTGAACCTTACTGTCGTGGAGATGGGGGAGGAGGAGGGGGCCACGCTGGAGGGCAGTGACGTGCTCTTCACGGGCAAGGAGTTTTTTGTGGGAATCTCCTCCCACACCAACCACAGAGGAGCTGAGTTCCTGGCGGACACCTTCAGAGTGAGTCTGTTCCTCAGGAACGCTGTAGCTTATTGTACACGCTAATCTTTACAGCACCCCTCTGTTTCCTGATGGCCCCGGGAATCATTTTCTATTTTCACTTGAAACTCTTGCTCCTCTTTGGCAGGATTTTGCCGTCTCCACCGTCCCAGTTTGTGGGGGGGGTCGACTGAAGAACCTGTGCTCTATGGGAGGTCCAGACACCATAATTATCAGCAACAGTGAGGGGGCCAAGAAGACGCTCAAGGTTTGTGTGTGTGTGTGTGTGTGTGTGTGTTTGTTTGTGTGTGATCGATCCAAGGGTGTGATTCCTAAGTATGAAGAGGATTGGATAAATGGATTAGTCTATGAATAATTAGTGCTATTGTAACACTTAATGATTACACTAATATTTATATACGTGTATAAATGGGGCCAGCTCATTGAGTTGGGACACTGCTGGAGATCAGAAGGATGCTGGTTCAAATCCTGTGGTTAGAGTGATTACAGCATTAGACCCTGTAGCAAGGCCCAGAACCGCCCGATTGCCTCAGGGACATGCCGATCCTGCTCTATCACTTGCACGTCTTTTTCGAATAAAAGTTTCTTCTGAATAAATACATAAAAATAAATGTCACCAAATCATTGGCAGTCACTGTCCCCCCTGTTTACCCACCCCCGCGGGATCCCCGCATGCTGACGGAGCCTCTGTTGGGCTGCAGATGATGGAGCAGCTGACTGATCACCATTACGAAGTGCTCACTGTCCCTGAGGACGCCGCTGCCAGCTGCGTCTACGTCAGAGGCCCCTCCCAGGTGGATTTCCTGCTGCACCCTCCCAGTGACGAGTGTCCCAACAGCATTTCTGTGAGCCCCCCCCCCCCCCCCGCCTGCTCCTGCACTGTTTTCACCTTCTTCTAAATGAGGAGGCCTGTGTATGTCTCCCTATAAAGGTTTATTATTTCAAGTCTTTGTCCTACCATCCATATGCAGGTGTAGAGTGACACTAAATAGGTCTCCCCCAGGACTATAGTGCGACATACTACAGTATTCATGGGACATATCGCAGAACACACAGGGCTTTATATACATGTGAAATGTGCAGGTATGTAAACAAGCAATAAAGCTGCAGCATAATCGGGTGGAATAAATGTAGCGGTGAAGAAATAACAAATAAATAATACCTTGGTGTGACCAGTAGGTATTTTTTTCTACAGCTGAAACTGAGAGGGGAAATGGTCCTTTTTTATGAACTTGCATCCCTTTTGGCACTAAGTTATAGATATGTCATTTATCGGTTTATATTAGTCACCTGTCCCTCCCCAGGCCTTCCAGAAGCTGACTGACTACACCCTCCTTCCAACGGCCTGCAGTGAGGCCTCCAAGCTGGGGGGGTCACTGTCATCCTTCTGCCTGCTTATCAATCGCAAACCACAGCTATAACTGCAAGCCGGCCTCTCCTCTTTGTCCTCCTCCTCCCATGTTTCCCTCCTACCCCGCCTAAAGGCATTCTGGGATACTGACAGCTGAGGTCGCAGGCATCGTTACATCATTGTATCATGCAATCACAGAAGTAATTGTACAGATACTAGTTAAGGGCACATGGTTTAGACACACAAACTTGGAAAGACTTAAAGGTGCGAGTTAAAGGATTTAGCAGACAAATCATGTTTGTCTCTTTCTGTTTTATAGTACTTACATGAAATATAACGTGTAACATCTGCATTTGAATAATATGTAAAGAAAGGCATTTGGCCACCTAAAAATAACTAAAGTGCAGTAATATTGATTAGGTAAAATGCAGATGTAAAGGGAAATTGCAGAAAGATGTTTTGCTTTAAACTACGGAGGTCAATGGGTCCTGGCCTGTAGCATCCATGTGCTCTACTAACATTAGCAGTGTGTCAGTGAGCCCTGCACTGCCTTAACATTTACTCTTTGTCTTATTGACTAATCCATTCACTGCACACCTGTGTTCAGTACCGTCGCCTCTGCCCTAATTTCCCTTTAATGTGTGACACGGGGGTGCGAGTAAGATGGGATGGAGCCGAAGCCTGTTTGAGTCACCTGTCATCCTGTTTCCTCGCACTGTGATTCTAGCTGTGATTTGTTTCATAGGAGTGTTTTGTGACTCTTAGTGGAAATTAGCACTTTTCATACATACAAACGGGATGGTAGTGAGATTCAGAAAGCCAGCCGCTGCATTCACACAGTAGCTTAAATATAGAAAGCTGGGTAACGTACCATTTTCCTTTCACACCTTGTATTCACGTTTCCATAATCTGTTGCCTCTGCAGTGTCTCATTACAGCTCACAGTGTGTTTGATACTAGATGCTTTAGCAGAGACTGGGAGATGCACCACTGTTCTCTCCAGTGTTTTTTACACTATATTTTGTAGCGAGTTGTTTGTATGTGATGTTTTCAGTTCCTATTTGATGCAGGCTTTTCCAGATAAATGACATGCAATAACCGGCTTGTTTCTGTAACTTTCCTGTGTCATTGTGAGTCAAATGTAAGCATGTATGAAGTGAATGAGCCATTACAAAATAAGGAATTGCCCCCCCCCCCCCCCCAAAAATCATCTTTGAGTTCTATAGAGAGGGTGGCATGGTGGCACACGGTTGCCTCACACCTCTGGGTCCAGGGTTCAAGTCCCCACCATGGCTCCAGTCGTATGTAGTTTGCGTGTTTTCCCCATGTCATCAGGGGGCCTCCTCCAGGTACCGCAGTCCCCCCCCCCCACACAGTCCAAAGACTTGCTGGGGTTAATTGGTGTTACCAAATTGCCTGTATGTGTGCTCTGTGATGGGTTGGGACCCCATCCTGGGTTGTTCCCTGCCTTGTACCCATATTCCAGACCCCTGTGACCCGGAATAGAAGCACCACCTCCAGGAAATGAAGTGAATGAGCCATTATAGAACAAGGAATGCCCCAATGAAATGGAATGCAGCAAAAGACCTGGGGGAGCGGGAATGACATATGAAACCACAGCACAAAAATACCAAAAATATACATCTCAATGGTCCTAAAGTTTGAAAAAGCCGAATTTTTGTTTTGCTCAACCCTATTTCAGAGGTTTTTCTTTAGTTATCCAATTTTAATTATGAAACCCAAAACAAAAATGCTTCCCATTTCTCTAACACAAACTGCATGAACGCATCTGTGGACTGGTGAATTTTATTTGAACTTATTACAAAGCAAAAGTATTTAACGGTTGGATTTGGCCACTCTCTCCAACTCGTCCTTCTTCTTGATAGCATAGGAGTTGGATGATCCCTGGGAACAAGAAGATTGCAGTTAAGCATCAGGTGAGTGCTTTAGTCAGCAGAATCGACAGCCTCCCCCTCCCTACCTTGGCCGCATTGATGAGCTCATCAGCGAGGCACTCAGCAATGGTCTTAATGTTCCTGAAGGCCGCTTCTCTTGCTCCTGTGCACAGCAGCCAGATTGCCTACAACACACAAGTGCATTCGTGTTAGAGAATAGCAGACCTGCACTCCGGGATTCCTACTAAATGGATCACTCAGCAGTGACTGGTGTCTTGTTGCCATGGAGAGTGGGCAGCCATTTTGGAGTGCCTCCATGGTGATTGTTCACATGGCGACTTAAGTTGAAACCATGGAAACAAATTCAAATGGAAAAATGGGACGTCGTGAGGATTCTGTGCCTGAGCTGGTGACTGGCTGGACCACGTGAGGTTACAGCCAATGAATAGGCAGAGAAGTTTGCTCTGCGAGGACTCTAGCACACCAGGACAATGAAGAGGTGTCAGGATGTGACTCTAGTCTCGCCCACCAAGAAAATCTCATCTGCATCTAAGAACAATGAAAATTATGCAGCACGCTCATGGAGGTGCCCACACAATGCTGAACTGTGCTTCCGGTTTGAGTGTAGCTGCAGTCAGTCTCCCCCGAGTAAGGCGGAGCAGAAGCAGACCTGGTTGACCCTGCGCAGGGGCGACACGTCCACAGCCTGCCTCCTGACGGTGCCAGCACGGCCGATGCGAGTGGAGTCCTCGCGGGGGCCACTGTTGATGATTGCATTCACCAGTACCTGGAGGGGGTTCTGCAGAGAAACAGGGCTCAGCCTCAACACAGGTCACCCACACACCAGACAAAGATTCAGTTGAACAATCTAGATTTTCCCGAGAGTCAGCAATTCTCTCCGCTAACCCAAAGGATGGTCTTTGTGGCATGATTCTCAAGCTATTGTACTAAACTCCAACAATAAATCTGTTCATTCCGTTGGCAATTCAAGCAACCGCCGATCTAGAACAGCTGGACAATGACTAACCCTAACATTTTTGATGGAATTATACTTAAAACCATAACTAACAGCCAACCATCAAAGGAGACCGACGTGAACTAAAACAGATGTGGATGTCCCTCCCAGGTCTAACTGCATCTACAACTAAACTCTCACGTAGTACAACTCAAGGTTTGGCACTTAAAATCATCCTATTAGACGACAAAGGAGATCACAGGACCAGAAGGGGACAAAAAATTAGCCTGCCGAGAAAAACATATATAAATGCAGATGTGAAATGTTTGATTACTGTTCCCATACAGGCCACAATAGCAGGGAACATAAAACACTGTTCTGGTAGCCAAACCAATTACAGATGCTAGTATAGCCAAGGGCTTCACCGGCTGAGTATTAACTGTTCAGAGAAACAGAACTATCGCAGCAGTGCAGAAAGAACAGAGCGTGTGGGACCTACAATGTCAGACTAGGTACACATGCTGGGTCCAAGTACCTCTCCGGTGAGCAGATGGATGATTTCAAAGGCATGCTTGACAATGCGCACGGTCATCAGCTTCTTGCCATTGTTGCGGCCATGCATCATCATGGAGTTGGTGAGGCGCTCAACAATGGGGCATTGAGCCTTGCGGAACCGCTTGGCAGCATATCGCCCCCCAGAGTGTGGGAGGTACTTAGCGTACTTCTCCTTCACAGCAATGTAATCCTGGTGAAAGAAATGTGCATTCAGCAGAAGACAATACAAAAAAACAGTACGCTGATCAGCAACCGATTATGATATTGTATCTAAGCAGGTGATTGGCTGTACCACGTCAGGCAGCAGCCAATGAATAAGCAGAGAAATTTGTTCTGCGAGGACTCTAGCACATCAGGACAATAATTGGCTGTCAGGATGTGACTCTAGTCTCGCTCACAGTGGTTGCAGTTGTCCATGGACTATAGACTAACATCCTATGGACCTTCGAAAGCGTCAAATCGACCCCCACACCAACGCTAAGAACAGAAACACTGGCTCTTAAACTGGCTCTCCTAATTTAGGATTTTACAAACATTTTGTACTCTTAACATTAAAACTATGGCGCAATTTTAAAATGCTTGCAATACTGTTATACACAACCGCACACTACTGTACTTTGCTAGTTACTGCAAATTCACATTTTCCAAGAGCCCCTGGGAGACCAGTAGGGAATTCCTAGAATAAAAACACTTTTAAAACTGATGATAAATTTAAAATAGTCATTTATGATTTAGCTGCCACTACGCAGGTCCAGAATGCTGGGTTAGATGTGAATCTAACATCTCGGAGTCATGTCACCTGCAGGGAGATGTCATTGATCTGGACATCATCAGTGCTCCACTTGCCAAAGAGCTTGATCTCTGGGGTTTCAGCAACGGCCGGGGCAGTCTCCCACTCAGTCATCCTGGGGGGGGTCAAAGCAAAACCAGACGTTATATACCAACTCCACCTTAAGGGGTATGCGGGCGTATAACATTACATCATAGCTAATTATGTTAGGCAACCTTTAGAGAAATTAAAACTGTTGCGATTTAAAACCATAAAACCAACAGTTCGAGCTGTTCGGATAACTTCAAAATGCATTTTGGCAACACAATTCTTTACTACTTCAAGCCGATCTACAAAAATGGATATCAGTTCTTTTACTCATTAAACTATTACACTTTACTCAAAGTACATGAAAAAGCCTCACACCTACAGGGCTGGCATTTTAGGATTTATCAACTGGCATCTCTGATTTGCCAAGAATTTAAGACGGTGTGTGAATGTGTGCGCGCTGCGATGGATTGGCAGTCCGACCAGGTTGTACTGCATCTATGCTGCCTGGGATGGACTACTGCAACGCCGGGGCTAGATAGAATTCTACTGTAATTTCATCTATTTGTTACTGCCGAAATGTAGAATTTGTCACGCAAATAATCACGGATTTGCGGAGTCGTTATCTGAAAATGAAGATCACCGTAGGCCTGGATTATCTTAGCTCGTCTGTCAATTAACTAGCAAAAGTCCTGAGCACGTAGCTTCTTCGACTACGGTTATTTGCTTAAAATGTCAGTTAACTAACGACGATCCATGAAAACTAAATACACTACACACATCCGCAACTATACAAAGGGGAATAAAACCCCGACACTTACATGGCGACTCGCATGCGGTACCGAGCTCAAAAGCCACGCGACTTAAAAGCATCGTTTCGTAGCATTAAAACGGAATTTAAAGTAAAAGCGAGGTCAAATTCCTCTTAAGGCCAATATATGAAATGTACCAATACAACTCATATTCATAACTCTACGTTTTTGCTGAAATTTCGGCCATTATTTCACAAATTTCTGGCACTCACTTGCACAAGGAGCTCTGCTCCACACTTCTCGGCGACGGAAAAGGCCCTCAACGAGGCGCTTCGTCCGGATATCCACCCCGCCGGAAGCGCTGCAACGACTTCCGCTCCCACTGCTTATAGGATTTGTAGTTTCTTTCTATTAAAACTGACTACTCTTTGTTTTCTTCCTACACCTACCAAAGTATCGAGGTATTTCCTTTGTCACAAAACAGAGCAACTGAGTCATCTACATATTAAACATATGCACATAAAATTATAATTTAAATGTATTATGAAAACTCAAACACTTCAAGATCAAACCTGACATTCAAAATGATACAGACTGTGAACATATAATCTATTTAGGCCCTAAAATCCTTCTCGGGATAAGTGGCTGAAAGATGGATAGATGAGCAAACTGTATATACTTGTTTACTGACAAAAGTGGAAGTTTATCTCATACAAATGGTTGCCTAGGCTTAGCACCTAATTCATGTTAGTTAGGACACTTTCTGCTACTTCAGGTTTTAGAAATGACCGTAAAACTGAAAGACTCCTGTGTTTGGCTAAATAGTTAATTTCTTCTTGTGCTTTGACTGGTTTGTTTACTCGATCGAAAGACTCATCCAGCTGTTCCACATTAACATTAGTGACACATGCATGATTATAGAAGACTGACCAATCAGCACACAGCGAGAACTCAGTGCTAAAGTGAAATCCAGGGCCTTTTAATTCAAATGGCAGTTTACAAGTTCTGTCCTGGCTTGAAGTCTTCTTCTTGATATGGATTATCTGGTCACCCTAGATGCTGCCATCACTACTGACTGTGCAGCTTGTGTGAACAGCATGTCCTGTCATGAAGTTTTTTGATTGGCTAAAGACACAGCACATATTTTGTGTGTCTATTTCATTGGCTTAAAGGACACACTATAATTGCTATAATTAAAATATCTCTCTAAAAACTATCACAGATATTGAAACACATTTCAATTGCTACTTCCCATGTCCTGTTTTTAGTGCAGCAATTTCACCAGGCCAGGCAGGGTCTGCAATAGGAGCTTCAGGCCTGCACCGAAGTCAAAGACATTTCAAGAAATGCTGAAGTTTATTGAATGCATATTTTATTAAAACTTAATAAAGCTATTGGTATTCATATCTTAAGCTATCCACGTACAAAATATTACTCCAGACTAAATTTTTGTAGTTTTTTTTATTAACTTGGGTGGCTTAAGTATACAAATACAGACTACGTTTTACAATATACATATTGTAATACATTTTGAAAGTATTATTTTATGTAAAAACTAAAGGGGCAACGTATGGGCTCATAATTAATAGAATTAGCTTTAACATCATAGATTAGGTCAATTATCAAAGCCTCCAAAACACTGGAGGTGACACTGTGATGCAGGATTCCTGCTCAACAACTGGGAATACCAAGAATTTCACAGGACTAACGAGGCAGCTCTGCTTCTAAAGTAATTGGTCAAAATCTGAAATATTCAGATCCAGCCACTATGTGTAAGACGCAGAGAAGACACAAGCTGTGTGTGTGTAAGACGCAGAGAGGACACAAGCTGTGTGTGTGTAAGACGCAGAGAGGACACAAGCTCTGTGTGTGTGTAAGACGCAGAGAGGACACAAGCTCTGTGTGTGTGTAAGACGCAGAGAGGACACAAGCTCTGTATGTGTAGATCTGACTTTCAAGGGAAAACCATGGCAATCTCAACCAACATGTCCATCACAGCAAATTTCAAAAGCATGTCATTCTTTCAGGTTTGGGCAATCCTTCAGTCTTCAGGAAGACTGACCCTTTTCCAAAGGCAGGCACAGAGAGGCAGTAACGACTTCAGGATCCAGTTTCTTGATAGTGACTGAAAGTGAAAAAAGTGAAAGTGTTCTTGAAATGGGATCTTTTCTGCTGGAGGAAAGCAGAAGCTACAAGCATGTTGGGACCCTCAGTGGTGAACTGGAGACGGATGGAGCCAGAACTTCTACACTGACTGTCTGTGCTGCCAGACCAGACTGTAATGGTTGCTATAAGGATGATTTGCATGACAGATGTTTAAAATCTGATCAAAAGCATCTTGATGAATCTAAACATCCCTCCTGCACAAGAGTTGATAAGATGTCAGGTTTTCTATTGAAATATGTAATCCAAGTGCCTTGTGTTTAAAACATTATTATCACTGTAATTTGTGTTTACAAATTTAGAAAGACGAGATGTAAACATGAGGAATTGTTAGTTGCCCTTTACACAAAGTGTAATAAATGCTTATATATGAACAGCCAGGCATAGTCCTGCACAGACATGATATTACCATTTTATTGGCTTTATGTTAGACAAAGTTAACATTCCCATAACATATTGAATCACATGTACAATCAAAGGTTTACTTCGGAGTAAAAACTGTAAAGCACATTGGTAGGTGAAGTCTTCTTTCAACAAAATTTCTGAACAAATTAAGACTGAGTCCAACAGAATCGAGGGAAGAAAGTTAGTCATTTCCCTCAGGAAATAAGAAACCAGTTGTCAAAAGAAAAAGTACATGATACATTTGTTCTCAGTTCCTACAGACCCAGAACTTTATTTGCTGAAAATTTGTTGTGTCAAAAATCCCTTCTCAAAGTGAAAAATCCTGGAAATAGAGTCCTTTTTTAAAATACTTCTATAATACTGGAGAAGACAGTAATAGTTATACAAAAATACTATCCAATTATCCTTTATATCAAACTACAGTTCAGTAAAGTTCAGAACATTTATCAAATCTATGTGCAACAGTTCCCAAACTTAATGAAGTTATTTTCTTAAAATTGACGCTCTGTTTAACACAAGGCTCCGAATCACTCTTCAAAATGAAATTTTACACAGTATCACCAATAACAATACATCTACAACTAAAATAATGCTTCTGAAAAACCGTTCCTTTTACATAAACCCGCTGAAATATACGACCGTTTGCCTGAGATTGCTAATGAACGTCAAGGGAGGTGTTTTACAGATGCTGCACTCGATGGGAAAGATGCAAAATGCAAAACTGTCTCACGGTTCCCCCTCTGGGGGACCCCCCATATTCCCATACCCCCCCACCCTTAGCACCTTCACTGGAGGCAGTGTGTTATAGCACTTCGGTTTTGAAATGTCAAAAAAACTGAAAATGCAAAGCAGGACATTAAGGCTTTTTTTTTTGATATGTCAGGGACCAAAAAAACCTTCATGAGACCCTCTGTTGGCATGGATTGGAAATTATTAGGGTCTCATTGGGAAATTTCTTTAGGATTTAAATCATAAAGGGCATTGAAAGAGTGCAAAAATAAGCAAGTGAAGAAAGTCGTGCAACTGGGCAATATGTGTTTGTCTGTATGCGCCGGTTCAAACGCATGGTGATGTGAGGATACGGATCAAACACGCAAGGCTCTATGCGAGCCATTTATCTATACACCTGGTGTACACAGTGTAGTTTGAGTGCCACTTGGTGTGCAGGACATCAGGGACCACACAAGTGACCAAGTCGCCTCGAGCGTCCAGCGTCTTCAGCCCGAATAAGTCCCTTAAATACACCTGAGAGAGAGAGCGAGCGCAAGAGAGAGAGAGAGAGAGAGAGAGAGAGAACGAACATGAACACAGTACTCCATTTTCACTGACAATCAAGCTTTCAAAAACAAACATAACTTACATCCTGGTGCTTCATGTCAACAACCGTTTCATTGTCGTCGTAAAATCCAAACAAACTGTGAGAGACAGAGGAGCCAGCTTTGAAATCTGTACACAATCTGTAATTCTCCACTTTCAATTGAATATTTATCAATAAAGTATTTCTCTACCTATCCATCCATCCATCCATCCATCCATTAAATGAATTTCAACTGAATGATCTTTATTGCTCAGAAGGTCAAAAGGCTATAGAGACAATTTCACATCTGCACTATGAAATAAATTGGCCAAACACAACGAATGTTTCTAAGGCCAAAGCCAAAGCATGCAACGAGTACAGGAAACACCCCAAGCAGCCCACCTGGACTGCCAAGGTGTGATAACTCCATCGTCTGGCCCCCCGATCAGTACCAGCTTCTTAATGCGCAGGAAATTGTTCTTCCACACTGAGACGAAGGACATTAAAGAATTTCACTGACCAATCAGATGCCAGGACCACTACGTCAAAGGTTACACTCTGATTCAATGCCCATTACAGTATATGCAGGAAGGGTTGACTTTGATTGGTTAACTTGATTTAAATGTAGAGCGTAATAACTCCAATATTTATTAACAACATGAAATAAAATACAGAACACCGTGACTGTGAAATAAAGAGAACAACGTTCAGGAAAAAGACTTAAAATGGAGCCATGTACCTTCTAAGAGGAAAACGATACAGAGATTAATAAATAAAAACCTGTTGTGTTGCTGTTTGGTCTCTCACTGTTTAGAACAGCCAGATAATCACTACTGTTGATATACATGTCTCTGTGATGCGGGTCTACGAGAAAAACAGACAAGAAATGTCTATATACACACACATCACACAGTGCATTCACAAGGAATCATTCTCATTTTTAAAAGCAGGCCGCCTCCGCTTCCGAGGACTTACCGTTCCAGTAGTTGCAGATGGAAACTCGTTGTCCCACTGATGTATAACACAGGTGATACAGGTTGGATTTCACAAACTGAGGGAAGAGGTACTTCAAGTAATCCGTGTCTAGAAGAGCAATCAAAGAGGTTTAGTCATGTCAAGTCATAATACATAATAAAAATTTTGACAGTAATGAAGACTGATCAACGATAACAGAAACTAAAACAGCTCAAACTATGAAAACATTAAAAAAAAACAAAAAAAAAAGACCCAAATATTAAGGAGTTAAAATTAGTATAAAGCTTTAATGTAAAACCCTGCTTCCAAAAGAAATTGGGACGTTGCGTAAAATCTAAAAAAATAAAAAGACTGCAATGATTTAATTATAAACCTGCATTTCACTGAAAACAGAACAAAGACAACATATCAAATGTTCAAACAGAGAAATTTAATTGTTTTATGACAAATATAAACTCAATATGAAATTGATGTCAGCAACACTTTTCAAAAAAAAGTTTGGGTTAGGGCACGCTCACCGCATTACCTCTTCTTTTAGCAACACTCTGTAAACGTTTGGGAACTGAGGAGACCAGTTCCTGGAGTTTTGAAAGTGAAATATTGTTCCATTCTTGCCTGATACAGGATTTCAGCTGCTCAGCAGTTCGGGGCTTCTTTGCTGTATTTTTTGTTTCGATGGGTGACGGGTCTGGACTGCAGGCAGGTCAGTCTAGCATCCGGACTCTTCTACACCAGAGCCATGCTGTTGTATTATGCGCAGAATGTGGTTTGGTTTTGTCTTGCTGAAATACACCTCCTCTGAATAAGATGCTGGCTGGATGGCAGCGTATGTTGCTTCAAAACCAGTACATATCGTTCAGCGTTAATGGTGCCTTCCCAGATCTGCAGGCTCTTTTTATACCCTTACTGACCCTTTATACGCTTACTGACCCGTTGCCAATTAACCTAATTAGTTGTGTACACAACAGTTACAGTCTTTTGTTGCTGGCATCAATTCAAATTAAGCATACATTTCTCATAAAACAATAACATTTCTCAGTTTCAACATCTGACATGTTGTCTTTGTTCCATTTGTGATTAAATATGGGTTTATCTGATTTGCAAATCATTGCCTTCTGGTTCATTTACATTTTACACACTGTCCCAACATTTTTGGAAACAGGGCTGTAGAAGTGGGAAGGCAGGGAGACTGGCAAACCTAGAGTGGCAAACCTAGAGTGGCAAGCGATTCTGCAATCATGTGCCAACAACAGAAAATATCTGATCACCTTTGCTTTTTAGACTGGTCTGCGAGACTGACACATAAACACGAACAGCCTAACCAATAAGGAACCTTATTACAGAGAAAAGGAGCAGACAGCAAGTATAATTTCAGCCTGTCATTTCTGGCTCTTAGGTTTGAATGCTAGAACCCTGAATTTAATGTTGTAGATTTACTGAAATTCAGTAGAAGCGATGGCATTTTGTAATTAAGACAAGGAATATAGTTGCCTATAATTATAACTAGTGGGTCAGTGAAGGGGCAGAGACTGCAGACAGCACAATGGAAAAGGATTGTCATTCACGATATGCTTTTTAAAATTATGGCCAAAGGAAGACTGACCTCCATATTGCCCAGCTTGTGGAGCAGAGAGGGAGATGAATGAGTGAACGTTGTGATCCGGCAGGATGGAGAGAATCCCTCTGCACACCAGTCCGCCTAAAATTTTATTTAATTTTTTTTTTAAGAAAAAGAAAATCTTTGTTAAATCCTTATTGTCATCGTCATAAAAAATACATAGCTCTGAAATACAGGATCATTCCAGGCACTGCACCGAATCACAGCAAGCTCTCTGCAGCCAACTGCATACAGAATATAATCCTCCAATTCCAGTCACCTGATGAATAACATACCGTATGAGAGCACACCATGTGACTGGTCCGTCACACCTTAGCATTCATTATTGATGAAGAACCATTTAAAACATGCATCCATTACAACTTTGCATACTTTCCAAAGACGGGAAAAAGCGGAGCCGAAGAGACCTTGGGAGTAGCAGATGAAGTGGACTCCATCGCCGGCATTCTGCATGATGGGGTAGATGGCCTGCCTGAAGCCTTCTACCTGCTTCCAGAGAGGCTGCAGGCTGGCGCTCCGGTCAAACAGGTCGATCACGGACACATTGGTACCTGGGTGAGACTGGGAGTAGCCGTAGAGTCAGTGCAGTACTCAGAGAACAGAGAGGCTGAAATACTTCCACCATAGCTAATTGCGTGGCACTATGCACTAGGCTAACAGGACTGAACACTTACACAATGACTATTTAATAAAGGCCACGCCCACAATAACTAAGTGCTGCCTGAAGCTGTATCAGTGCCATTTCTGCATCCATCTCTCCTATAAATATTTGATGATGATGCAATAAAGTGAATATTACTAAAAAAAAAAGTTAGGAGTGTTTGAAATTTATTTTGAGATGTGCACTTAAGAAAAGGAAACATAACCAATCATGAATCCCAGTCACGGGCTTGAGCGCACATGGAACGGCAGACATCAGTCAGAATTGATGACGCTTAAACATTAGAACGACAAGCCTGCAGTCAGAAATTAACCTACCATTGTAGTATCACGGCCAAAGGTTTTTACTCGTATCTGAATAACCTTATTTGCATATTTGGAGAAGAACTCCGCAAGCCGATTACACCTCCTCACTCAGCCATAAGAAATACGTTTTCAAGAACAGACACTGATGATGCTTCAGTCACGACTGTGTTTAAGCCCCGTCTTCCAATCTCAGCTTTAAAGTGTGAGCCAGAAAGGTCCCCACAACTACCAACGACTGATATGACACATGGCACCATTTTCCACTTCAGACGCAGTAGAAGCACGCCAGTATGTCACGCTCAATGATATTTGCTTTCCAGGAACCACCCATCTATATTACACTATTTACAGACGCTTAAATAACGAAAATAAAGGGCTTCTTGGCCTTCTAGTCACAAGACTTGCTCCTTAACTATTATAATAATGGATGCTAAGTTTAACAAATCGGGAAATCCAAATTATATTGTATTTAGTACCCTAAACTATACGATGAATGTGGCCACGATGCACCATGTAAATACAAATGTATTTCCCAATCATTTTTTTCCTAAACTCTATTAAAGAGGGGTTTTGGATAACTTTTTAGAGGTTCTAATTTCAATAAATATCCTCGGACTTACTTTGAACGGAAACCTTTTCCAGAAATGATAATCACTACATACTTGATTATTAATAATCTACGTTTAAGGTTTCCTCTTTATACTCATGTTCCGGTTAGCTCTGTCTTAAACAGCCAGGTACTCATGTACTTCAGTAGACATTGTACTGCGTGTAACGTGTATGCGACAAATAAAACTTTAATTCAATGATTGCAGTCATTGGACTTTTGAAGCGCTCACCAACCTCCCGCACGTAATGATCATTATAGTGCGGCTTACATTATAATTGAATACCGAAAATATCCCAGTGCTTTAATCCTTGCGCATTAAACTGCGTAAATTAGGTTATAAGACCTAACATCAAGGGGAGATTAATTACCATGGAAAGCCTTTGGTAGTGTAACTATATTAAGACCGACTTTGATACCGGGAGGAAATCCTAGATCTTAAAGGCATCACTTTCAGCAGCGCCCAAGGTGGGATGAAATATATCCTGCAATTCTACATTTAATCTAACAAATCTTTCCATCGGTTCTTATGATATACCTCCATGAAAACCCTGAATAAACAGCCATGTGGCAGTCTCCGTCAAGCCTGAGCGCGTTATCGGAGTCGAGTAAACAAAAGCACATGACCTACTATTGCAGCTGCGGTCATTTGCCGTATAAACACTAAAAACACAGATAACAGCCATTCCACTTCGAATTTAATATATATATTTAAATGCATACATGTAGCCAGCCTGATTAGAAAATACCTATAAAACCAGTGTTTTGGAATTGTTTTGCTACATTCATCTTGAAAGCCTCCTTTTAAATGCGACACATTTACACGCGCAGTAGGAGGGCAAAGTTGCAAAATCTAGTTTCCATCACAGCTCAATTTTACTCCATTGTCGTTAAGTAAAATTCCACTACGACCCCATATTGTGACTTACAAGGTTGATGAATCGCAGCAGGTTTTCAAAGTCGCTGGAGCTGTCGAAAAGCCCGTGGACGACGATCACCGGCTTGTATCCGAGCACCGCCACTGCCATGCAGGCGCCGACAAGCGGCCAGAGCATCCAGGCGGCCGCGGCGACGCCGCTGCTTGAACACGATCCCGGCATTATGGCTCGCTTAGGCAGCCGCAACACATGTAGAGAATTACTACTGCAAAGGTTTAACCATTTGTAATCATTAATAACAATCGCTGCGCACTCTACAAATAAGTATACTTCAGGCTTGTATGTGGCGAACAAATCCAAGATGCGTAGCGCGCTATCCTCCAAGCTTGAAATTATCGCCGCACACGGGACTCCCTGCAGATTAACTTTACATTCCGTTAACGTAAACTGAACAGTTTACATGACCACATATATTGTGTCATTTTCAATACTGTTTGTTCCGGTGACTGGAAAAAAACTTGATGTGACGTCATTTCCTGTCTTAATTGCCGCTCTCTCAGCCTTGAGATGACATGTGGTTTTGTATTATTGTAAAAAATATATATATATTATATTTACCAAAGGGGGCACCAGTATCGTCAATACAGTCACGAGAAAATAATAGGTTCATACAAATTTATTGCTTAGAAAATGTATTACTATACTTTTGCATAGCACAGAATACACACTTTAGCGCTCAGGCTGTACGAGGAAAATGCAGGACAGAGACCGATCCAGCATATATAAGTGAAGTATATTTCTGTTATACTGCTTAACCGGCATACCCAAGCCGATAGCCAACACGTACAGTAACGGAAACACGTACGGCGCACAAATGGAAAAATCCATCCGGTATCGTTTTTACGTTTTGGCCCTAAAGTAACGGTGAACCTTCAACTTGCATTTCCTTCGGAGATCAAAAACTTTATGTGGTGCTACTCAGTCTACCTACTCTTCCAATTTTGACTGTTTTATTATTTTATACTTAAACTGTATGGCTGACGTGTTTGTTTGAAACAAACTAGCCTTTACATGCTACTTAGTGTTTAATGTCAACTGCTTGAAAAACCTCCATCTGCTTTTCCGCAGACAGCACATCGCAGCGGCTCCGCGGTATACATTTTGGTTATGGCTGCTAAATATTTGTTATACCGGTATAGCACCATGTCATGCTATTAGACTCAGACTTGGATTAGCACTGGTTATAAAATTGGGAAAATATTGCACATTTTTAAAAATGAGAGCAACACACTTCTTTTACTCCAGAAAAAATCTTAGAACTACCTTAAGTTGAATTAAATATTGTTAGTGACTTTTGACCCTGTGTTGCGTTTCTCTTCAATCCACAAGCACTTCTTGCATTAAAGAAACAACACTTAATGTATTTTACTTAGTATGGAAAGCATACTTTAAATTCTAAAGTAACATCCAAACTTTAGAACATTACAAAGACCACACATGGACCAGCTATTTTTGCATGCAAGAATACACTGTGCATATGCACTTTATGGATTTTGGCATAGCACTCTTCCAGGGCTACACAGGGGGATGCAGTAACTCTTGAAGGTGGCAGAGGGCGCTCTCCAAAGTGAGCGCGAGTTTTTCAGCGTTCGTCTCCTCACAGCAGTTGAATGCAGTGACAGAAAAATGGACATGGTCTGACTGCGGGTTGTAGCACACAGCATAACCGTCTGGAACAAGAGGTCCAAAGCACATCACGCTGTCGGTGTTCGACGGAACCTAGGGGTAACAAGGATCTGGGTCATTTCCATTCCAACAACAACACATTTGACTCGTCGTTTTTAAAGCTAATCCACCACCCAGGGAGCAGTGCTTAGCGGTGGTACCTTGTTGGTTGGGGATTCGAACCCGCAACCTTTCAAATGACAAGTGCGCTGCCCTAATCATTAACCTGCCACTCCCCAAATTTAAGTAATGGAATCTGAAAGTAGCACTGCTAGTGTTTCAGAAGTATGTACCCTGGACACTTCTCTCTGTAGAGTATACTGTGGGTGTCTCTACATGCAAAGCATCTGAATAAAACGCCGGGATTGGCACAGGTGTTACCTGACCAGTTCTCAGTTTCCAGTGGGTAGCCAGTCCATAGGCTGTGTCCATGAAAATCCTGGGCACACTCAGACCCTCCTCTATGGCCTGCAGTTTGAGTCCCAGCAGGTGACGGTCGATGGCCTGCCCTTGAAGTGCCTGATCAGAAATCCAGATTTAGAAGGATCAAAACAGACATTAAAAACCCAAAGTACATTGTTTTATATATTCAAAAACCATAAGGTCATAACCACAAAAACTGAGCACACACTTTCATTAGGGCTGTCAAACTTAATCTAATAAATTTTACACGTTAATGCAATTACTGCAATTAATGCATTATCGCGTAGTGCATTAACGGGCAACCATATTAATGATTTCTATATTGTACTGTTGTCACTGATGACGTACTACATTGTTATATCTGAAATATGCACCCTTCGTGATTATTCTACATAAATCTGATGACCGATTTCACATTTAAATATGCATTAACAAGCTTTCTTCTTATAAAAAACAAGTTCTTAATTACAGTTAATCACGATTAATTCACTGCAAAATGCGCAACTGATTAGTAAATTTTGTAATGGATTGACAGCCCTAGTTATCATTAATGTCTCCCACATATCCCTAGTCTGCCTGAGCAGAAATACCCAGCGTTGCCACTGTGAACTTTAGTTTCTCACGAATACCTGCTCAGTGAGGGTCGCATAAGCAGCCACAGCGTCTCTCAGCAAATCCACCTTCGCCTCTCTCTGAAACACACCGAAGAAACTGCACCAGTGATGGACGTATTCCACTGACTAATCGACTTCAGTTCTCCTCATCAGCCACCCTATTTTCCTCCTTATCCTCACATCCACATCTTCCCTGGGGTGTTTTAGGGCAGTGCGGATGCCATTTTTAGCAGCAGCGTCACACTGAGGGGGCCCCTGAGGGTCATGGGAACATCAAAGGACGTGGGGTTGGCGGGGGGGGGGGGGGGGGGGTGAGCCTTACTGAGACAGAGGGATCGTCGAAAGCGCACACAAACTGCAGCGCCTGGCTCGTAGGTGAGCGGATGACGTCAGTGCGGCCCCCCCGGAACATCCTGAGGGAGGCGCTGTCGCAGGATGCACAAATCTCACTGTGCACCCTGGAGGGGGGGAAGATGAGATGGAGGTTTGCACTAATGGAGGGAGCTCATATTGCCATACGGCATGCATCACCGCTGTACAGTTTTACTATTCGTCCACAATGCAACTGTCACATACATCAATCAGCATAATAATGTGGTCCATGTAATCTATATTATGTCCCAAAGGAATTCTAGTTATGACCATACAAGTCAACTGTTGGGGGAAATAACTTAAAAATGAAAAGGAACTCCTCATACCTGAATATTTGATTAGAACCGGGGCCAGTTTCACAAAGCTGAATTTCTTGCTTAGCTGGATAACTTGTTGGACTTAAGGTAATCTGGACCAAATGTAAGTGAATGAAAATAATTAATATTTAGCCCAGAAAACCTTAAATCTGACAAGTTATCCGGCTAGGAAAGAAATCCTGCTTCGTGAAATAGGCCCTTAAAGGAAAATTAAACCGCGTTCCTCCTTTTTAAAATCTGCATATCTATATACTTTTTGGGTCTGTGTGTCACCTGTAGTAGGCCAGCTGCAGGGCCACCTGTATGAAGGCATTGGGGCTCAGTCCCAGCTGCTTGGGGAAATCCTTGCCAAACCTCCGGAAAATGAAGCAGTTTATGTCCAGGTCGTTGATCAGGCTGACAGGCGAGGGAAAAAATGCATATTATTTTTATGACAATTATTAAAAAGCATATTTACATCGGGGTCAATATGCTCTAAAAACCATACTAAAGTTTGTTGAGACTGAAGAATATTAACGCTACATATGGGCTGAAAATGAGAGAGAGAGGGCTGTCAAGCCAGGAAAGGATTTATGGTATCACAGCGTGCTATCGCCAAGGTCACAAACACGCACGGCAGATAACAAGCTTTGTTTACTTCCTCTAACTTATCGCTGCATGCATGTCAGCTGCCAAAAGAGGTAAGGGGAGGTGGTGCTCCTCCACCTGCCTGACAGTTAACGTAATGACTGAAGGCTGATTTATATCTCTGCATCTCGCTGTAGGCAGCCATGTAGCCATCTGCCATACACTGTAACCTGACCTGCACCTTCCCAGAAATGTAACTACAGGCGTCAGGCTACAGTGCACGCTACACAGCTACCTAGGCGTAGATTCTACGCAAAAATATCAACCAGCCTTTCGGAAGTAGACATACGACTGAAGGACAAGTTGGAAAGCACAGGACCAGAGGTGCAATTTCCCCGAAGACTGAAAAGCCATGCTTGCAAAAAGGTCCGAGAAAAACCAGCCGAGGAACATCCATACTGGGCGACTATTCACGTTACATTAAAGACATCAGGCAACCATACGACTCACATGTCCAGATTCTGCTTGGCCTGCTCGATGTCCCGCTTGATCTCCGGGTCGATGTAGAAATAGAGTTTCTTAGGCATCGGCAGAGGAATGAGTGGAGTTCGCACTGAATCGGGCTGTTTGCTGCGGAAAGCGGGAATCACCAGGGGAGGGATTATGCTAAAAGGACAGTGCAGTTTGCGAGGGGATGTATCAACACTGACACTTCCACTGAGTGTGAATAATCAGATGAAAAACGTAATTGTTAAAATAAAAGTGTGGGTAGGTGAAATGGTGCTGGTCCAGCGGGAGAACACACACTAACATTCATATCACACACTAACATTCATATCACACAAAAGCGTGACAAAGACATGTAACCACTTGAGGCAAACCATGACATATCTTTCCTAGTGCACAAAACAAATGAGAAATGGCACGTTCTCAGGGAAAGGTCCTTTGCGGTACAGTGTGTACATCACCGTCAGCGTTATCTACAGAGACACCAACCACACAGAAAACACTGCAAAAGCAGAATCACTGGGACCAGAGTAGGACCCATTCTGATAAGCTGTTGAGACCTTTAATGTGATGGGAGCCACAAACCCTGGAATTGGGGGAAGGGGGCAATGATGGGGGATGGGGGCAAAGTTTGGGTTAAGTTGGCCCAGGTTTTCCTCCCCCCCGGTGGTGACATTTTCTCTGACAAGAATAGCTCATTGCAACAGGAGAACAAACTGTGAACCCCGTTTTGGCACGATCTACAGCCCCCCCTCCAGTAACATGGCTTAACCAGAGGTGTAGTTCAGGTACAGAAAGTAAAAATCCAGACCAAGATTTTGTTCCAACCAGCCAGTTGAGCACTCTGTGACTCTATGAGCAGGTCGGGTAAAACAAAATCTTGGCCTGGATTTGTACTTTTGAACCTGAACTCTCCACCCAGTGGTACAGAAAGGTATCATTACCAGTATTCCAGAACGTGGTGCAGCAGTGCGGCAATCTGCGGGCCCTCTGCAGTGGCATGTTCATACAGCAGACCGAAGGAGCCATCTTCACCCACCACAAACTACGAGAAACACAGAGAAAACCTCCATGATGATAAACCACGATAAAACACGCGAACAGCAAACTGCTGCATTATGACTGTCAACTGCTCAGTGCATCACCTGCAATGTCTTATCAAACCAGCGGTTGCCACTGTTGGAATAAGTCCCTCCCCCATGGAGCATCTGTGCAGCCATTCGACTTGAATACCTGTCAATCACAGCCAACATAAAATATGTACATTGAATTCCACTATGCAGGTCCATAATCAATGAACCAATCACGAATCAATAACCTTATGTAACGGTGAGTAACTGAGGGAGTGTCAGTTATACTAAATACAGTTGTCTTCAGATTTACAACAGCTCTTCTGAAATTGTAAAAACCAAAATGCAATATAGCATTGGGCAAATGTCCAAAGAATATTATGCTTAAATTATCTTATGAATATCTTATGATTTTATGTCTGTCAAAGTGTATCAGTTTATTTCGAAATCTCTCCTCAAGTCACCCCAGTACACGAGCCCAATATACCCTTTGTATTGTTGGCGCATCTTGCTTTCCTAATCAAATCAAGATGAAGTAATTAAGTAAGTGAGCTGGTGCTGAAATTTTACAAACACACAAAACAGCCGGGGAGCCTCTTTAAGAGAGGTCAACCAACAAGATAACAGCACAGCTTTTTGAGAAATAGAAATGAAATGTTGTTATTTTTATACACTTCCTGTCCAGAGAAATAGCTTTAAACATTTTCTTTTTTCATGATGATGTACTGCAGTTCGAGATACAAGATAAATAAAATAAAATAAATAAATAAAAATAAAATACAAACTGAATACAAGCACGTTAGTCCTCAAATTCAGACCCCCCCGAACCCAGAGACGTTCCACTGCACTCTGCCTACCCCACCCCCCCTTTCAGATATATTTAATATGCACTGCAATGTGCCACAATTTGCTGGCAGGTTCTCACATAAAACATCTGACCACTACTCCTCATAACACACACACATGCATTTAAGTCTGTGCATCCGTCAAAAACCATAAAAGGCGAGAGTGACGCCGTACTTGTCATCTGAAATCCGCATTACGGGAGAATCCAGGCACACCGTGAACATTCCTCTCTCGATCGCTCTCACCGACTCCTTATTTATCTTGTCTGAAAGAAAATTAGGAGTAAAATATATATATTTTTTAAATTGACTTTATCAGTGGGCAGTGATGTCTCTACCTTGAAAATGGCAGTACATGTAATGCAGTGCAAGCTCTATGTTTCAGCCTAAGGCAATGTAATGTGTGCAATGCAGTGCAAATTCCATCTCAACTGATGGCAGTACATGTAGTGCAGTGTGAGCACTGCGTGCATGCAGTGCAATGGAAGCTCCACATCTTTGTATAAGGCAAACCAATGTATGTACTGCGGTGCGAGCTCTACCTCTCAGCAGCCGGTGGTACGCCTGGCCCCAGGTATTGCGGTGCTCACTGGTGAGAATTCCCATCGGCTCTTTGTCAGTCTTCCAGGATTGAGATCTGATCCTGCACAGCTGGGCATGAATCTGGCCCTCTGTCAAGGGCGTGCCGTCACTATTGATAACCTCCAGCTGAAAGAACTGAAGGGAGAGAACAGGTTCAGGGAAAAGATCATCTCAGAAGCCAGCCTGGTCAGCTCTGGGAGGGAAGCCAGCAGCAAGGGCTGGATGAAGGCAAAAAGTGGTGCAGGAGATGTGGAGAAACACAAAGCCCAGTTCCCAAGAAGCTCCACAGAAGACCTGATGATGCCAAATAATTACTTTTGTATGTTACCAGTGTTTTCCAATCTGGGCCTCGGGGACCCCCAGACAGCCCATGTTTTTTGCTCCCTCCCAGTTCCCTGCCGCACGTGAAACGTCTGGGGGGGGGGGGGGGGGGGTCCCCGAGGACCAAGTTGGGAAACACTGTGTTACACCATTAAAGAAAACTCAAATTTCAACCTAAACGATGATGAACAGGTTCCAAAGTTGGAATAGTTCCAGATTCATTGCAGAGTTTAATCTACTGAACTCTACATGAACCGTTCAGTGTTTACCAGGCCTCAGGTGGGCTTTACGCACAAATTGTACGTTCCGGGCTCTTTGTGTAATCAGAAAATGCGGAAGGGGACCAGGAATCCGCTGAAAACCAACAAACTCGGGCAACAAGACCATCACTGTTACAAAGAGAAACGTCAGCATTGTCACGGAGCCGAGCGTGTGGCCCTCACATACACTTCCAGAATATCATTTTTGTTTTTTTTCCAGGGTAGGCAAATCACTGAACAATGTAATTAAATAGAACAGCAAAACCTTAAGAAATTAAAGAAATTAGGAATCACCCAATCCGAGTAGATAGGTTACAGAGAGGGCAAGAGAGACATTGAAGCTGAAAGGGCCGTCGAGAAATTTTATTGATTTTTTATATATATAAATTTAAAAAAAAAATACACACAAGTAATGATTTTATATAATAGATAAAAGTAAAATATACACAATTACTGAGTTCTGGGGGGAGGAGGTTCACCTGGAAGTTCCTGACCACCGTGATGTGGGTTGGGGGTCGACGGGCCTGACTGTAGTGAACCACATGGTCATGCTTGGGTCCCGGGATTCGGCAGGATGAGAAGAGCAAAGGGTAGAGCTCCATGCACAGGGGCTGGCCTCTCAAATACTCAACTGGGAGAGAGCCGCTGGGGGTGGGGGGCAGGAGCAGCAGATAAGAAAGACAGAGAGAGGCGGTAAACTCTCAGCTTGGTCTCTTTTTACCAGAGAATTACAGGACTTGTAATTGTAAAATATTGTAAGTACAGCGTCTCCCCAGCTTACGATGAGGTTATGTCCTGATAAACGTATCGTAAAGCGAAAATGCATTTTGCACCTAACCTAACAAACATCATAGCCTAGCATAGCCAACCTTAGACATGCTTGGAACACTTACAAAGCCTATTTTATAATAAAATGTTGAATATCTAATTTACTGAATAATGTACTGAAAGTGAAAAACATTTACCCATCGTAAAGTTGAAATATCGTAACAGACGATCGTAACCTGGGGAGCGTCTGCATTTAGGGATTATTTAGAAAGTCATCCAACGAGCTTTAATGGTAGGCATTTATGAGAGATAATCAGCTTTATGTATAAGAGATTTTAACACCCAAGCAGACGGGGGAATCCCAGGAACAGCTGGGCTTAACGCTTCTGACCGCAAAGCTTGCTGCAGAGCATTGCAGCCGCATTCTGGATGCACCAGTGCATTGTGGGCAAACTCTCAAATCACAACAAAGAGAGTAAAAGTGCAGCACCAGTGCTCGTCCAACTGACCTGTCGACTTCGGCTTTGAAATCTAGAACCCCGGCAATCAGTTTCGACGCAAACCTAGGAGAGACGTAGCACTTAGACGGTAAGCGCATAATGACAACTGACATTCACACATCGGTACATCAGCTTAGTTTCAAGTTTTATTGCCAAAGGTGTCCCCAGGAACACAGTGAAAATCTTCAGCTGCTGGGGAGAGGACAGATGCATTGGGGGACAGTGCAATACAAGAATGAGTAAACAATGAGTAGTAATAAATATGTACAATGGGGATAAGAATACAAACCGCAATAAAATAAACTAAACCTGATTAAGTGCAAAAGTCGAGCATTAATAATGTGCAATACTAAGCAATACTGGCACAGATGCAGGTCACCGGTTGTTTAGATGGATCAGGAAGGAAACCATGGGTGGTACACCTTCAGTATCTTCTCACATTAATTACTCAACACCCATAGCTTACGTTCAATTCTAAGAGGGTTCATGATCTTGGCAAAAAATACACTCACAAGGCTTCCTGACAGTGACAATCAAATACACAACACAGTCCCCACAGAGCCTACCAGCACATTCACAGAATTCTTTCAGTGTTACTAATGTCACTTGAAACTAGAAACAGTACCTAACAAATCATCGGTTTAATAGTTATATATTTTATCTGACTGATATAATAATTACTGTATTTTTTTTTTATCTAGGAGTGAATCAGTTATGATCTACAGCTTTCCTACAATGTACTGATATATTTATTGTTGATAAACCTGACCTGACATAGATGGTTGTCTGCCTGGGTGTGTATGTGGCCCAGTGTGCTGCCAACCTCGCGTGCATTTCTTTTACTTCTGGAATGTTCCTTTATCTCACGAGCAGCTTGTCAGGCTTAAATCGCTTTGCCCACAGTACTCACATGAGCTGACCCCTCCAGTCCGAGTAGTCCTGCTTGGGCAGGGCGATGGCAGGGTTGGAGTGCACTGCCAAGGGCTGTCTACTCTCCAGGTATGCCCACTGCACCCACCAGTCCGAAATCTGGGGGGGCAGAGCAGAACCGAACCATCACACCAGTGAACCAATGCCCACCCCCAATACAGTACTACATGGACACGTACTGTCATTCTGTCTGATAAACACAGTCTTAATCTCTCACATTGTCCAATTATTTCACCATTACCCCTACAATCTCCTTCAGTATAATTGTTCCTAGATAATTTATCGATCGTTCCTGCCTTTGCTGCCGTTCAAAATTTTCATAAAACAGCACAGTCTACAGTCTTACTCGGATTAATGTAATAAAATGAAGGTCCCCAACAGGAACGCTTAAACTTTCTCCTACTCACCCAGTTGTGAGAGAACCGGACTCTTTTCTCCAGTCCTTGTTGCAATCTCTCTCCGAGGCCGCCCTCTTGCCCAAAGAGTCGCACCATCTCACGGGTGTGCTCCAGCTCATCCGGGGGAAGCAGGGGCTCCAGGGCCCGCAGGTACCTCTGCATCGTCTGGCCCAGAGCGGGTACCGGCTGCGGGGGCACCGGAGCAAATCGGGATTGTCGCCTGCATGCTGCCTGCGACAGCGCAATTGACGGAGACAGAGCAGGCAGCAGAAACAAACACAATTATTCACACTGAAGGTTATTTTATGTAAAAGCGCCTTTATGTTAAAAGGAACGATTTAGAAAAAGTATAAAAGCAAACGGGGCTCATTCAGTAGATCATAACTTCAGGACCACAACAGCTTGTCAAAATACTGCAGGCGAATTAAGTTTTGAGGGCATGTATAGTTGTAGGGCTACACATTCAAAAACATTACAAAACAGGAAGTTATTGAATATGGAAGTGAGAACTTTAAATTCGTGCTAATTTAAGCTAAACCGTTTAAATGAATATAAACATATGCTCTGACTCTGATCAGAATTCAAAATGCACGGTAGCAAAACACCCACCTGAAAAACAAGGAGAGTTCCTCGTTTTACCCTTTGTATTTTCCCCCAAATCATTACGTCCGTTAGAGAGGGTGACGCCGGAAAATATAGGCTGGCGAATGCGTCCAACTAAGCAGCCAAGAACAGAAAATCAACGCGTCCAAAAAAACATTTACACGAAGTATCTCACTGTCACGCCTCAGTAACCCGACTTGCCTTGTTTTCAGTCTGGGTGACTGCAAAACTACTCCCAGGGATAATGGGCGAAGCCACACTGACACTTTGTATAAAAAAGTAGGTAAAGCGGGCGAGTTGAGGCACCCATAGCCGAGAGAGCCTGGGCGCCGCTGACGGCAGAGTGAGTAAAAGGCTGGGACTCCGTGACACTCAACACGCAATAACTGCGGGACGGTACGCCGAGCCCCACACGTGCCGCGTCTTTCCTGCAGCCCAGGAGGCGTCGCCACGTAATCCTTCGGCTATACGGGTACGATGATTTACGGCCAATTACCGTAGCTGCTTCTGTTACTTTTTATTGCTTTCACTGTGTTATAAATTATAATGATATCTGTATAGTGCTATATACTATTGATAAGAAAAAAAGTCAGATGTTTTCTGCGGTTATATTAAACCTTATTGCTTAATGATTTGATTTCTTACCTATATAGATCTATCTAGAACAACTACTTTGTTTTGTATAGATTTGAGTCTCCGGACCCCCGCGACCCTGAATATTATACGCGGTTACAAAAAATGGATGGATGTGTATGCTTGTATTTTTATTTGCCGTTAAATTACACGACTCAGTAATTAAACAAATTGTACATTACAATGCGTTAACGTGTATGGAAGACGAGATAGGTCAAAACATTTCATTTTTGTGACATGATATATGGAAATATTTACAGTTTACGACAAAGTAACGGCAAATATATCGCAATATAATAAATGGATTCATAATTATTTGCAATGCAGTTTTACTTTTTTATAGTATCAAATATGCATTAAAGTATGTGTACACTAGATGTCAGGGCATGCACTGTTACAGGGTTGTCTATTTTGAAAGGCTTGACATAAAAGATCCATTGATATCATTGAGTCAAATAATTTATTGTCCTTTAATTTTTTTTAAAGCCAGCTTCTTAAAATCGCAGTATAAAATAGAAAATAAAAGACCATCGTGTTCGCACAGTAAACATAAAATGCAGACATCTTAATCACATTCATCAATGTCTAATACATTTTTCAAAACACTATATAAAATCATTGCAGAGTTTCTCCTATTAAAATATTTTACAGGCACAATAAACCTATTATAACCCTTCAAGATTTAGCTCGGTGCACAAACGTAAACTGTGAATCTAACTGTTATCATTCCCAAGATTGAAAGAAACCGAAATGTCTAATCAGTTCATTTTTATGGCAGAATTACCGTTCTCTACTGCAATATCAATATTAATGGTCATACTGAAATTACAATTATCAGTGTAACAATTTAATGCAAACCGTTAATGACATCTTCTTAGAAATGTTTGAAATCTGATATTTGTTTCAATCGTCCTAGTGCAAGAGAATATATTCATGTAACAGGCATGCCGATTTTCAGCATCAGCCCGAGCTAGTGCCCGGGTTACACTAAAATACTTCACGTACTTATGCAACCACTGGTTGCAGCCCAAGAGGACTAAAATGTGCAAGAGATCACCTGACATTTACACTGTCTAATGGACACTCCGGACCCATCCGGATCTAAGTGGTTTCTGTGCAATGCAACAAAATTAAAGAATATATCTAGATTACATTAACCATTACGTCTTCCAGTATTTCAGTAATTTCATTAGATTTATATTGTGCATTTAATTATTGTAGACTACTTGTTTTTTTATACACAAGTTAGAAATAGGCATACATATTATGACATTCCTATAGAAAAAAATATATAGATAAAACAGAAATTATGTAATTATAAAAACAAATTCAATTTAAAAAAAAAACAAAATAAGACAAACCACCATTTACAACAAGCAGACAACATATACATTTTGGCACTCAAAGCAAACTGGACATTTAAAATTTGAACCATAGTTTAAGGAATTCCGTGATTGATTGGTATTTATCGTCGACATGACTCATCTGTAAAAACAAAAAGAAAAATAATCAATGCATGTTAAATTTTATAATTTGCATGATTTGTGGGGAAACACCTAAAATTGCTAATAATTAATCAAATAATTATTCTTTATCATGTGGTAATAGAAATTTGCGACAAAAATTCTACATATAAAGAAACGTACAATTAAAATGAAGGTAGAAGCTGGGTGAAGCTGATAAAGATGATGATGATGAATAATCAAGATTAAGAACCAAATAATTATATCTGGTATTGCAAGGTCTGTGTTCATTGGTTATGACTCAGGTGTATTTCATATTATGAACAATGACACTATACGTGACATAAGAAAACTAGAATCTAATTATCATTTAAGGCTAATCCTTAATGGTTCTTGACATCATTACTATAATATGCAGCCAATCGTTATTGGTTTGATATCCTACTGGAAGCTGCACTGACTTTCAGAATGTGACCCACGTGTTCCTGAGAGACAGTGATCCTCACGGAATGTTCCGGTGACGGTAAACTGAATGCCACTAACCCACTCTGAGAACTCGGCCTTTTCCAGTGGCCACTCTCTTGCTGCTCAGTGCAAATGCTCCTGTCTCCTCCTCCTCCTCTTCCTCCTCCTCCTGCCCCCCCATCTTCTCCTCGGCCTCTTTCTCAGAGTCTGGGGGGGAGCAGGGGAGGGAGGCCAGCATGGCGCTCTCCGACGGGTACTCGCACACCTGTTCTAGCTGTGCCTCATTGAAACACACCGTCACCTGGGATGAAGCAACAACAGAAATTGACGAATAGAACGATGCAGCACAATGACAATCAACTGAGAGAGGCTGGTACAGATAAGGATCACAGCAAAAGGAACGACTTAGATTAATGCTGAAATAAGCAGGGTTATTACAGCATAAACTACAGCCAACTTCCAAACCTAACCCCATTGTACATCAACACTGCATGGGTAAAGGTCAATAAAGTATATGCACCCTGGCTCACTGGACGTTACAGTGCATTAACCTTGCAACAACGTACACTACCGGTCAAAACGTTCTACATGCCACAGGTTTTTACCACGTTTCCATTTATTTCATAAACTGCAGATTTTTTATTCTTGTTAAGCATCGGAAAGTTGAGTGAACGGCTATAAATGAAAATACAAAAATTTGAAAAGTCAAATAAACAAATTTCCTTTATGAAATGGAAAGAGTACGTAACAGTGCATGTCTGATATCCTATTAACTGGTTGTGAGATGATGGCACAGTGAATTTCCAGGTTGTCCTTTAACTTTAAATGCACTAGCTCACAGACAAAATGGAATGATGCAATAATTAGATGATATGCAATGGATGCCATTTAATACTGTAGTTGACAGGAGACGAACAAATAATCCAAGGCACAGCAGGCTAATCCCACAAACTGAACTAATTAACTGAGGTGAGCAGAGCATATGGGAAGCAGGAGATGGGGGCGGGGGGGTGGAATGTCCCATTTTCTGTGATTTCTGAGAATTTAACAGGGAACAAGGACACTGACCAATAAAGTCTCAGAAAGCGGAGCACCGGCGACAAAGTAACACATTAGACAGAAAGCCTCTTGGTATGATGTAAGCATGATGTAATGGTTGAGGTAAATTGTCTTAAAGGGCAAGTGTGCCAGGAGCACTAGGCTTGGAGGGATTATCTCTCAGAGCTGGTGTACGCTCCTGACCAGAATCCGCCTTCCAAGGGTACCACAATACTAATGACCATGTGTATGTTCAGTCAAGCACCTACTAACTGGATAATTTGTTTAATTACCTAGTCAATGTGAGAAGTCGGAGAAATTGTCCCCAGCCCCGTGTTTCAATACTGTGCTGCAGTCTGGTCTTTTTGTGAAATGTCTTGTGGTGAATGAATCACACAACTTGAAGTCAAAATGATACTGCCGAGTTCTCACGACACCTGCCTTTAGCGGCAGGGTGTTTACCATGGTATTCGGGATACTGCCAACACCCAGCAAGCTTGCAGATGTAAGAAATGTCAATCATACACCAATTGAAACACCTGTTTCTCGGCAACTCATGAATTTCAGAAAATGACACGTTCACACCATTCAATTATTGCTCCCAAAAAGAATCGAGAACATAAAACCATCTGGAATACAAGAGGTTAATTACATGCTTTCTAATTCCGGCCTCCTGCTCCTGCCCTGTTCTGCCAACTGTCCCTGTCTTACAGGAAGCAGGTGGGTATTAAACAGGAAGTGGACAAGTATGTCAGCCTTCTTCCGGGATATGATTAAATGGCTTCTGACATAGTCCGGCTAGCAGAGAAGCATGCATCTTTCCTACTCTTTTCTACAAGGCTCTCGTTTTATGAAATAAAGCACTGCGTGTTTTTGGCCTTAGAGAATGTGGGCAGGGCCTTTGGGGCAAAATAGCTCTCGGAAAGACCTCTTAGAAAGGACATGAAGCTGTCACTTCTGTTGTGAAACAATAGGGGACCATTATGACCCCCCCCTCGTCGAAAATGTACCACGTAAGAAAATTGGCTGCAGAGAGCGACTGTCAACCCTGTCTTGGCAGGCATTCTCTATCCATCCATGGGGCATTTCTGCATCATCAACAAAAGAAACTGTACTGGTTTTTAAAACCCAGTACAGTTGCTTCACATGACATTGAGTACTGATATATACAGCTCTGGAAAAAAATGAGACTACTCTATATTATTCTTTAAAAAAAGCTGCCTCTTTAAATCTTGGTTTAATCCTGGCTCTGCGGGCATAAGGCTACGCTGAGTGGCAGGCTGCTTCTAGGCTCAAAGTTTCTAAGACCACAGTATACATGTACAAGGTGATGCAGGAGACACTGGGAACGACCAGAAACCAGGCAGGTAGAGGGTGGAAGCGACTTCCTAATGCCAGAGATGACTGTCAACTTATCCGACAGTGCGTCATAAATCTGAGGATGACCTCAACTGACCTTCAAAAGGAATTAGGAAACTTTAAGTGGTGAGAAGTGCACTTATAGGACAGTTCATATCAGCCTCCTAGAAGCAGGACTGAAGTCCCATAAAGCAAAGAAGAAGCCCTTCATCAGTGAGAAGCAGGGAAGAGTCAGGCTGGAGTTTGTAAAAAATGTGTATTTTACACAGAAACATACCCATAAATTGTATAAGCGAAATGAACATAAGAACATAAGAAATTTACAAACGAGAGGAGGCCATTCGGCCCATCAGACTCATTTGGGGAGAACTTATCGTTTTAGCTTGCGCTTCACTAGGAGGAAGACTATTCCATATTCTAACTACACGCTGTGCAAAGAAGTGCTTCCTCAAATTCATTTAAAAATGTTCTCCTGCTAATTTCCATTTATGGCCACGAGTTCTAATATTGAAGTAGCCATTTGGCTGCAGAGCATCCAGACCTGTTAGAATCTTATACACCTGGATCCCCTTAGTTTTCTTTGGTCGAGGCTGAGTGAAACAAAAATTTTTGCTGTGTAGATAAAGTGTGGCCCTCATCACTGGGAGCCCTGTGCTCTTCTTTTTTGTTATTTTCGTACATTTCGGCGTCGGGCCAAAAGCGAGCAAACAAAGCGAAAGAAAGGAAGAGGAAGAGGGAGGCCTTTTTTCTGCTGTCGCGGTTTCCTGTCCATCGCCGGCTGAAAACACGCTCTCATTTCACTAGCTGTCCCTGCGCCTTTATTGTGAACGGTGGGGCCTCTGCAAGCTTGAGACGGTGGAGATGTGACACATATAATTATGCATGATGATCATTGCTTAGCGTGGTGCTTTGCTACATCACACTGTGACTAAAACCTTTAAGTTTAAGTCTCAGTTGAGCCCCTCAGTTGCATCCTTACTGCACCTCAGCAAAAATGCTTAGTTCAACCAACCATCACGAGGGCTTCTGCAAGCATTGCTCCTTTCTCTGGAGCCACTAAGCAGTACCACAGATGGCTTTAAAAATACAGGCTTTTAGCCTTAATTTTGATGCCCTCAACCACAAGAACGCAGCATTTTACAACCCAAAAACTAAAGTAAAGTTAGTTTACTGCAAAAAGTGCAGATCTTTTAAAAAATACCTGAAGAACAATTTTGTGAAATTTGGGACAGTAAAGACGACCAGTTTGCAAATATTTTTATTGCTTATATCTCCTGAAAATGCTGAATGTGCTCTTGCACAACCTGGTGATTAAAACCTGACGGTGTCTTTAATGAAAAGAATCGTCATGGTGGACATGCTACATAATGAAGCGTAACGGTTTTCACAAAAACTTTGCTGCCACGACTGGTAACTTCTTTCCTACTCTCACCCAAAGCAAAAAAATAAAAAAACTTCAGAATATCAGTGACCTGAGAATAGTTTATACAATGATACACATATTTTTTGATGGCATCTCAAAAGCTGTCCCCTTAGAATTCACGAAGAGTGCAGAATAATGTGTTGGCGATTTTAAGAAAATTCTAGTTATTTTGCTTAATGGTCATTTTTAAATGATGAGTTAATGAAGAATTAAAGACAACACAGGACTTTGGAAAAATTGAGCACTCACCCCTTTAGGAGTTTTTCCATGCTTGGACAAGCAGGACTTCTCTACCTTCTTATATCCCCCAATCACCACTATTTCTTCGACTGTGGGGTATCTTTTCTTGCTGGCATCCCCGGATATAGGCGTCTGGGTCTGGGGGGCTGTCCTGTTAGCCCCCGGGTCGGTAGCAGGCTTGCCCACTGCTGGAGATCTCCTGGGGACAATAGTGATGGTGTTGCCTCTTTTGCCAGGACCTGCTGAAGTGTTCCGGAGGGAGAAGAGTGGAGCACTTGGGAGGGTGGAGGGAGAAGAGGAAGAAGGGGACAGAGAAGCAGAGGGGGTGACCACATCTTTGCATTCCTGGATTTGAGGGGGATTCTCAAGGACAGGACTAGATTTAGGGTTGACGGTGAAGGATCTGGATGGTTGACACTGATTTGGTGGTTGTTGCTTCAGAGGTAGTTTCTGGTTGCTTAGTTGCTGCGTGGGTTTTGTCCCGTTACTAGTTTCCTGGTCCTTTGGAAATGTCCGTTGGTTGACTTTCTCATACTGTTGCAGGAACAGTGATGGTTTTGAGCTGTCTTCTAGTTGTAAATGGCTGCCTTTCAACAGTTCTTGCTGGTTGGAGGTTTTGCTGGGGACTTGGGGCTCAGCTTCTAGCTTTAACAGCTTAACCTGCTGCCGCACTGTCTCCATTTGGGCCTCCTGGCCGCGGGTGTTCATCTCCTCCTTTGGCTTCCGTTGACAGGCCTGCCACCAGGTTGGTTTCAGCTCCATCCTCGGCAGGCTCTGTTGCTCCAGTATCTCCCCTTTTTGCTGGAGATTGTCTTGCGTTAGTGGTAAGCGATGGCTCTGTAATGCAGACTCCCGCCCCTGTACTTTGAGAGTTGGAGACATCTTCTCAGTCTTCCTCTCACCAATGGACAGAGTGGACCTGGGGACCACCGGCTTCTGATTGTAAATTCGGCTCATGTTGACGTCGGAGGGCAAAGTAGGGGAAGAAGAGGATGGAGGGACGTCAATGGAGGTAGTCAGGGAAGGAGACAGACTATGTGCGCACTTTTCCTCTTCTTTGCCTTCTTCTTCTGTGAAACGTCTCCCCTTCTGGCTGCTCTCGGGGTCTTCTACATGTTGTCTTTCTTGCTCTTGTCTTTCTTGAATGTGAGGAGAAGCGGCCGCTACAGGGGTAGCAGCAGAGGAGGCCCTGGCTTCTGCTTTTGCAGCTAGCAGCAACTGTGAGGGTGAGACACTAGCAGGAAGTGGGGGGCTGGGCTTGGGCAAGCCTACTTCCTGTATGACGCTTAGAGAGCTGGATGTGTATACGCAAGGCCCTCTCTGTGTTTTCCCGACTCTCTCTCTCCCTGCTGATATTACAGTCTCCTTCCCCTCTCGGCTGACTTGCTGCTGGTCAATCACTTCTTTCATTCGCAGTTCTCTCTCCAACTCCCTCCTCCTGTCTTCTTCCATTTTCCTTTCCTTACCCTGCATATCCTCCTTTTCTCTTGTATACGCCTCCCACCTGCTCCCAAGACCAATCCTAGACTCTCCTTCACCTTCCATTACTTTCTCCGGCCCGCTCTGCCCAATCGCTTCTTGCAGTGACTCAAAACAAACTGTAGGCTGTCCAGCTTCCCAGTTACTCCTCCACACTGACACCTTTCCCCTTTCTTGCTTCCCCTGCCTTGTGACACACAAATTAGATCCTCTCTCCCGCACATAAAAATGAGTTCTTGGGATCAGAACTTCTCCCGCGGCTGTAGCATATCCTGGTTTACTGGAGTCCATGGTAGAAGCCACTGCCTTATCCTCGTTTCCATCTAGAACCCTCTTGGTATTTGACCTACTGAGGGCTCCATCCATATCTGCCTTCCCTCCCTCCTGAAAGGGCCCATGTGCCAAAGTTATGCAAGCCCCCCTGTCCCCCGACTCTGGTTTCTTCTCTCTGGACCTCCCCTCAGGCAAACAGCTGTGGTGATCCATGTCACACATTGGCCTTTTAGATTCCGTGTGGTAGAAGCTTCTGCGTTCTGTAAACAATGACTCATTTCTGGGCTTCTCTTCCCCGAGAATGTCTTGCCTTTCTGCAACTGCATTAACGTTCCAGTGTGGCTGCTCTTTCCTTCTTACAGTTGGTACCTTCTCCTCTTCCTCGTGGTGTGCCATTTCACTCTCCCATGGCACCCTCGGTGCTGCTCCTAACCATGCTCTCTCCATCTCACCATCCTTTCTTTCGTCATTGTATCTCAGGGTCATGGCTGTATCCCCAGTACCAAGCACTGCCAAAGCATCTATGCCTTTGACTAACCCAGATGAATCCTCCCTCTCCCTATCCCACTCTTTCTGCAGGGCTTTACCCATCCCACCAAGTTTAGAAACTCCCTCTCCCATGTCTGGGTCTCCCCCAACTCCTGTATCCTTGGGCGGGCTTGGCTCTCTTTGCATTGACAGCTGGTAACAGCCTTGATGCACCATCTCTGAGTGCTCCCACTCATCTCCTTTGACCCTCCTACTTTCCCGGCAGCCCTCCACCTGTGGTGCCCCACTGCCAGAGTATTTCAGTTCTACCACCTTCCTTTCAATGCAGTCTTCACCATCGGCCCTGTTCTCTGTATCAGAAATCACATGGTCGGAGAACCTGAAGGACCTCATTGGAACCCCCTTGACAGTGGAGCCTTGTACCTCCTTCCTCTCCTCTTTTCTCTTAGTCCAGCTTTCCCTTTCCCTGAGGGCAGATTCTTCCTCCACACTCCCCCTTCCTCCACCTCCATCATGAGAGGTGAAACAGTCCATGCTTTTGGATCGCAATGGAGGTTTGTGCTGCTCTCCGAATTTGCTCAGCAGACGGCTGACCTGCCCAAAGCTCTCCACTGAGGCCCCTGCCTCCATGTCCTCCCTGATGCTCCTATCAGCTTCTGCTTCCTTCTCACCTTTTTTCCATATCCTGCCTACTTTCATTCTGCTCCTAGCTTTATCCCCTCCAGGCACCTCCTCCTTTTCTCCCAGTGTACAGATCACCTCCTCTTTCTCATGCCTCTCCTCATTAGCTCCTGTTCCTGACCTGCTCCCCTTTCTCTCGCTGTACATTGGCTGGCATGCCTCACTCCTGTCCTGTACAGTGGCCGAGGGTTTCATCACAAACACCTCAGAACCTTTCATTTGTGTCCCATCTCCTCTAACCTCTATGGTGCTCCTCTGGTTCATGGTCCTCCCTTCTTTCATTTTCTCCTGTTCTGCCTCCATTTCCTCCTCCCTCCTTTTATTTCTCAGCGCCTTCTTTCCTGTAGCACTGGTCTCCAATTCAGCAGTGATGACATTCTCAGCCTGGATAGTCCTAAGACGTGGGACAGATAGTGGACAGACGGGACACTCAGTGCTCGGGTCCTTTTGCTCTCTGTCTCCTCCTCCTTTCCTCCTCAGGCCGTGTCCTCCTCTCTCTCCTTCCCTTGGACTTTCACTTTCCCCACAGTCACCTCCATTCCCCGCTCTCTCACACTTTACATTTTGATGTTTCTTTCCATCACAGTCTATATTATAATCTCTCTGGCAACTCCCAGATTCCTCACTCTGCTCCTTCTTAGATGGATCTCCTTCTCTTGCCCTTCTTACTCCACCTCCATCTTCAGCCCTGCTGTCTGGCCCAAGCTCTTCCCTGCACTCCCTTCTATCACCCCTCCATACATTCTGTGAGAGAATGAATGGGTTGTGCTGAACCGGCCCTATGTTCTCCACTGAGACCTGGCTTTGAGATTCTGGCCCATTTCTGAACCCTTGAGCACAGATGGACCAGGAGCCCTTGGGCAGCGCTGCCTCACTCGTGTTCTCTGCGATAGACCTGCCATCCACGGTCTGGAGTCCCCCATCAGCCTCCTGCTTTGCTTTCCTCCGCTGGATGACCTCACGCTTCCAAGCAGGCATGCTGGCCAGTTTCTTCTCATCTTCTCGCACTTGCCTCTCTCGTGTCTCCTCTCCCTTTCTCTTTCGATCCAACAGAAGCTGTTTCCACTCTGGCAGAGAGGAGATCGACATAATGGAAGGGGAGTTTTGGGGGTGGCAATGGTAACTAGGACAATTTTTTCCCCTTATGCTTCAAGCTGGTTGCCTATTCTTTTCCTGTTTCCTGTTGGCAAGATCAGAGAAGCTGCATGAGGTTACCACAATGCTTACCACACATTTAACCAGTAATGCAGCATCTGATACCAACAACTTTGAAATAAGTCTTGTACAGGTTGATCTGCTGTATCCCAGAAGGCTTCACTGTCTTCACATTAAATTTGTCAGCACATTTATCCTAATTATAATCTATTACATGTATTCTGAGATATTCTTCTCTGCATTTCTGGCACAGTAAATTCTTACTTATTCCACTGATGCTGGCTTTTTGAAGACTTACACAGAATTCACTATATACGACCCACTATATAATCTATACTGTAAACTAAAATAAAATCTAACCAACGCAGCATGGTTATTTTAAAAAGTGCAAATAAGAAGGAAAAAAAACCCAGAAATACTCCTAGTTTATATCGGATTATTTTACGGTCCCCGGGTCACAGACGAGATTAAAACATTAACAGGGTATGAAATCAGAATGGTTATTTCAGCTAAATACCCCAGCCTAAACCCTTATCGACACATTATATTATCCTACCAGTCTATTTGATGTTTGTCGTTTTCTTTTCCTTAGTTGCTGGAATCACTTTCCAGGAAACTCCAATTTTGTCTTGTTGCCAAAAAGCACGATCACACATATTCACATCTTTGATTCAAAGACAGAAAAGAAACATGAAAGAAAAATATTAGCTGCGCGGTAATAGCAAAACTAGATTAAAACACAAAGAAGTCCTGCTTTTGTTCCAAAATCCTAAAGAAAGCGAACTCGCTCGAACGGTCGGAAACTTGCTGTTTGACAGAGGAAAAAGTGGGAGGGAGAGAGGAAGAGTCACAACCACAGTTTGGATTATTTTTTCCTCTTTCCATTTTATATGAAGCAGAAGTGGACAGGGTTTGGCAGCTGTATGCATTACTCATACACCCATAAGTAAGGTAAAAAAAAATACATATATATATACATTGTTATGTAGAAAACTAAAACAAAACAAAAATCAGGTCGATTTAGCTTGATAATAAGTAGAATTTGTGCGAGTCGTTTAACAGTTCTCTCAGGCACATTGTGAGTAGCCTATTAACGGCTATGGAGATCGGCTTCTACCACAGTTAGGTTGAATATCCAAATTTTTAACTCGGCAGTTCCGTCTTGTCTTCCACTTACCGAAACCATGGATGGATTAAACTCCGATTCCCTTAAGCCGCTTCGGGTGCCGGTGCCCTTTCTGCGGGGTGCTGCAATCCCCGCGTCTACAAGCGGCTGGAAATTGCTTTGACCTCGGATACCTCCTTCATGAGCGGCTTTACTCCTGTTAATTGATTGTCCAAAAGCGTGGATTATCGAATATTATACTGATCTACAGGCCTACAACTGTTTTACTTATCTGCTGAGAAGAAATAAGCACATATAAAGAGTCGTACAAAAAATGAAGTAACCCTATATCTTCCTGTCATTTGTCGCTAATCCGCTAATAACATTACATTTCTGAGTCAGAGGTAGGACTACGCCGCTAACTCCGCAGACATAAGTAACGACGTTTAAAGGAAGGATCCGTCTGTCGGTCTCCATCATCTGCTCTCTTGCACAAGGAAGGTCCTTACGTGGCCGGACTTTTTAAAAGACGCTCAAGTCCCTCGAATACATTTTAGAATGTATGTAGTGCTACTTTTGTTAAAACAAAAAAACTAAAAGACACGTTTTTATCAATCTTGTTTATTTAAAAAAAAGAAATACAGCTCAAATGCTATCATTTTGTAATTATTTTATAGTTAAAATACTGTATCAAATGTCTCAGTGTAGCTGCAAATTCATGACTCGCTTAGTAAAAATTAATCATTAGTGCATAGAAACATCACTTTGTCCCGTTTATGCACATTGGTATAATTTTGTGCTCTTATTTCAGCACATGCATCACATACAAAATACGAAAAAGTGGCATTTGGTTTACAAACGCGTGGAATTCCTGGCCAATTCCCTAAAGGAAAAAGACTCTGATCAGGTAATATATTACAACGAGGAAAAAAAATACATCTTCTGTCAACAGGCAGGGACAAAACGGATAATAAAGCATCAGGTGAAGAATCCAGAGAGGACCAAAGAAGACTCTGGAGACAGATTAAAATGAGAAAATCCACAAGAACAAATGGGTGGTCTTATAATACACACATGCCGATTTTTGACCCACCTACCACAGAGCCAGAAGTCTTTGTAAATCAGCCAATACAATCAATTCATCTTAATAAATTCTGACAAAGCCACAACAATGGTGTCTACGCTACATACGAATACATGCTGTGCTGACCTGAAACACTATATAGTAACATGCACAAGCTTGCATTGTGCTTAAATTAATGGCACATAAACTCCATAAAGGCTGGTAATATCTGTTACTAATGTTACTGAGCTGCCAGTTTGCAGACATTAAGCTGCACGCGTACGGTGCTGCTCTTGTATTTCACCTTACAATTATGACAATTGTTATTTTAAAATAAAATTTTAAAAATTGCATTCATATTGAAACAACAATGTAGTATAAAACTGTGTAGCAAGAGAAGAAAAAGTATGGACATTCATTTCAAAGAACAGGTTACAATTAATAAAAAAAAACAACAACATTCTATTGCATCCTAGTTCTTCTTCAGAATCACACTTTAAAACACAGGTGTTCATTTTCCAGCGACGCTACTGAAGTTTCAAGTTCAATTTAAAGCCCAATGTTGCATCATTGTATCAGCCTATTACTTCTTAATAATTCCTAAAAGATTTCAACAATGTGTCCTGCAATTCAAGTTTAATTCCTGTGTTACATATAAAATCATCCATGGAGCAGAGTACTGATGTGCTGCGATATTCCCTTCCCTTGATTGGCCCTGAACATCCAGATTGAAGCCAATGAAACCGCACCCAGCAGCAGGGGTGGAGCGAGAGGATGGAGTGTAGCCAGTGATGCAGTTACTGCATCTTCTGCCTTCGAAGCCATCAGATTGATGCAAATCAGAGTAGTACAGCACTTTGAGAAAAAGCCAAGTATCTTCAGTCTACCACAAATGCTGACAAGTTTGGAGATTTAATATATTAGACCTTCAACACAGAGGCTACTGTCTCCAAACCAGACTGGGACACTTACACTTCCTTTAAAGGGACAGGCCCCAAATTTCATTCTTAAATACTCAGTCATGTACGTTTTTCTGTTGTACACGAGTCACTCGATGCATCAATGACTGACTAAATTTGTAAAGTGGCGGCCACACAGCTGCATGTTGGTGTGCAGTTTATCATTTCCTTGCCAGTTGGCGAGTCCTGCATAAACTTATCTGCAACTCATTTGATTAGCTACATTAATACATTAAGACTTGAAATATAAAATACAGTTTCAAGTAATTGGCTGGGGAACAAATTGCTTAAAATTAAGTGTAGCTCTACATGCATGGGATAAACGATCTGCATTCAAAGGGATGCATTTTGTGTCCAATACTGTGATCTTGTGAGATGTGCCTCACAGATTATACTAATTTTAGTAGAATAGATTTCTGATATTAATCACACAGCCATCACACTATTTCTGAGTTTATTTCATATAGGAAATACCAATTACTATGTATGGCCTGACGTTTAGACTGGTATAGTTGCTGTTGTCTCCTCTTCCCAGACGGACAGACAGACTTCAATCTTGTTTGTGATTGGTAGACCCTGCCTGACCTTCTGGTGACATCGAGAAGAGGTTCAGCTTGCTGTGAAGCTGGACGCTGAGGTACTCGCAGTCCTGTGTGTCCAGGGAGTGTGCAAGGCCCAAGTAGGTACACAGACCCCCTGCCAGGATGAGCCTGTCCAGAGGCAGGGCAGGGAGCAGCCAAAGGACCACGGCAAGTTCCAGGCAAACGGGGTGACGAAGATGGGAATACAGGCGTTGGGCTCGAGGTGACTTCAGGGACAGCGGGTCGCCCAAGCCGAGACATTCATAATAAACCTGAAGTTTAAAACAACCGGTAATGAGCAAGTGTGGAAAAGCAGAGTGAGAGTACAGCAAAGATTTGGAATTCAGACGTGTGTACCTACCTGTTTAATCCCCAGCAGTTCGGGATAGTCAAAAATTAACAGTATGCTGCAGATTATGGCCCAACACAAGAAATGAAGAGTGAAGCAGATCAATGGAAACCACGTGTCCCAGGGAATGGTGCTTACTGCCCAGAGACACGGGGCGTTGGTCACTGGCTGCCAGCATCGCATCAAGACCTGAGTCAGCAAGGGAAACATAGATAAGAGAATAGCATGGTATAAAGACTATGCATAACCATGTTGCCTTCTTACTGTCTCCATCCTAATTTATTTATTTTCTTGCCTATGAGACCTGCCTGAGGTGAAATTCCTATATATAGTCAGCAGGTGGCAGCATTTGTGCAATAGCACTCAAACTCTGCTTAGGATGTTCAGTTACTTGGACGGACCAAAGCTGGCTTTAGTAGGGGAGGCTCTGACCATGATAATGTGCCTCTGGCGGTCCGCTGCACAGCAAGTGCAACAGTGGTAAAGGACACGGGAGGGGGGTGTCTGTTTTAGTTTAGACGAACATTCGAAAGGCGTTCCCTAAGCAAATAACTGTATTTTTCCCTACATAGTTATTACGATGCCACTATTCATTGTAACCACTGATTCATGTCCTCATTATCCAATGAAAATACCTAGCAGACATACATAGCACACAATACATAACTGTCATCCTCAGAGAAACTGCAACGCTTGATAAAAACGCAAGTCCATCGATAGTCCACTGGTAACGTTCTAAATAGAACCATTCTCAGCATATAATATTCTGGTGATCCGGTCACACAGTCAATTGCAAAGAAGGACAGGGTACTACCTGGAGTGCCAGGGCAGTGCTGGTGCAGTACACAGCTCGGTTCAGAACTCCAAAAACGGACTGGAGAGCCTGTTTGACGGGAGCCCAGGCCAGCAAGCTGTGCTGGGCGGCAAAAAGAGCTACAAGAGCCAGATCCACACCCGCAGCCCTAAGCACTGATCCATCGCGAAGGGCTGTGGACCATGACACAGAATCTAGAGGAGACAGAAAACATCAAAATAAGCAGTCCTGTAATTTTAGAAATAAAATGGCTCTCCTATAGCGCGTACTGTGCCGGTTTTCACACTCTGCCACTGGGTGGCGCATAAATAAATACGTTCCAGTGACGCGTGCATTTTATTGCGTTACATTTTCAAACATTTTATTCGTTAAACTTTCAAATAAATAAGGGACTCAGTGAGGAAAAAATGCCAAATTGAAGTCACTTTATTATGTGGCTGAGCCTGCAGAGCACACGTTGAAAGATGAAATGAGCCGGCAGGGCACACGTTAAAGAGGTACCAATAAAGGATAATCATTAAACACATGGTATTTTTATAATCAGTATGCAGATACAAGTTATGAAACACTATATAATATATTTTTGCAATATATAAAAACAAAGCTTAACTTCTGCGCGCGTGCATGCATTTTTCTCAAGTATGAAAAAGCTAACGCCCAACGTGGGGCTCGAACCCACGACCCTGAGATTAAGAGTCTCATGCTCTACCGACTGAGCTAGCCGGGCGCTGGTAACAATGATGCATTGAGTGGTCCTCACGTATTTTCACTAAATTCGATAACCAAAATTATAATAATTATTATTTGAAATCTAGAAATCATTTTATTTTATGAATCCTATTATTTTAAGTTGTATACAAGTTTATCTGTCTTTATTGCATTGCATCCAAACAATAAATACCGAAAAATATTTAACGACGCATTTATTTCTAACAAAGAGAGATCCTAAACCACAAAAGACGCAGAAACAGTGAAATAATACTGAAAGTAATAATCGTTTTGAGGGCGCAAGCTTACACTTCGGGTCATATTTGGTAATTAACTAACTACCTTGTTAGTTGCAAAACTGGTTGGCTAGCGTCTTGCATTTTGAAATGTTACAATTTCTACTCAATGAAGCATGTAGCAAAGACACAAAATCCGTAACTCGCGCGTTTGAAACTTGAAATGGTGTAACAAATTATTAATTCGTTGAAGTGGTGAATAAAATGCTGTAATACAAATACAGCCCTTTTGCCATTGAACATATTAGTAATACAGTCAATTAAAATTAAGATATACTTTACATCCCTGATAGCCCTAACTATAAGTAAAATTTTATAACAAAGCCATACATCAACATTAATAAGAATATAGATTACAATTGTTGTTGCCAGTCGTCACTGTTTTTTGCTGATAGCTGTATGCTTCCCCCAGACATACCGCGACACAGCGGAGGTCCTCCGGTAATGTTGTGATATATCGCTCGGAATGAGATAAAACGGACGAACTCTGCTCCGGTTCCGAAGACGAACAGAAAATTGAGCAGGGAGAGACCACAAAGGAAAAGACGGCGAGCTGTCACAGACGCCATTTTCGCAGATGGGAGTGAGAGAATGGAGCCGCGGACAAGCGTCGGGGCTTCCGCATGTGGAGCCCCAGCCGATAAAAACAAACCGGTAGTGTCCACGTTGTATCGTTTTAGGAACGGGACATAAAGTTTCATCTCAGTTATTTAACCGTTCCATCCATTGTTAAAAGTTACATATGCCAAAACTGATTAACATTTATGTTTATTTTTTTGGATATTAATTTACTTTTTTTTTGGGGGGGTGTAAAATAAGGTCCGTAGATCAGGGTCGAGGTCTCAAGCAATACAATTTGCTACACATACGTTTTAGTACCAAGGTTATTATAGTTTTCTGAATTGGAAAAAAAACTCAAGCCCCATTCCTGAACGCATTTATCAAGTCGATCACCAGGTTAAAGAGTCTTAAAAGCACTTCTATTGTCACGGTGAGAACTGAAAGGCTCAGAAGTACCTTCTGCCCTCAAACCATTCAGCTTCTCGATACCCGACTGACACTTTAATTCATATCCTCTCAACAACAACAACAACAAATTTATTTTTATATAGCGCATTATCACAACATTACATTGTCTCAAAGCGCTTTACAGCATCCTCACCCAAAGCCCCCAGTGAGTAAGCCATAGGCGACAGTGGCAAGGAAAAACTCCCTAGAAGGAAGAAACCTTGGGAGGGACCAGACTCAAAGGGGGAGCCCATCCTCCAGGGGCCGGCAGGGATAGTCAAATAGTCAAATCCTCTCCTTATTCATGCGTCTCCAGAGGTGGGCATTTCAGGTTCATAAAGTAAAAATCCAGACCAAGGTTTTGTTTCAACTGACCAGTTGAGTCCTCTGCGGCTGTGAATCTTTATATGAGACTGGTTGGTTGAAACAAAATCTTGGTCTGGACTTATACTCTCTGGACCTGAAATGTCCACCACTGTGTACCTCACACTTTATTACAGTTGTGTTGCACATCTCAGGCCTATTTGTTCTACAGTAAATCCTTTTTTATTTTCAGTATAACTATTCCTCAGTATAACTTTTATGTCTGTTTATTATCATTTACCATTAAATGTCTTTCTGTTGTTACTGTTTTTATGATTGCCGAACACAGGCTACAAAAGTCAGTCACAACAACCAGTACATGACATCCATCATTTACACTCAACGGCTCAAAATTGCCAGGGGAGTAGCTAGACATTCTGGGGTCCTTGACAAAATGCAGCCTTGAGTCCCCCTGTCCTCCTTACATTATAAGATCTTGCAATTTTTCCTATTCAAGTGTTCCCTTGGGCCTGCTGAATCTATCAGGGTGTCCGCATGCCTTCGACACCCCTGGTAAGTGCCATAGATGAGTTGAGCTTAGTTTCAAGGTATGGATAGGTCACAACAGAGGATTCTTCTCCTGATGCCTAACAAAGGCTTGGCAGTTGTACATTTTACTGTAATGTGCCTTTCATTTGGATTTTTTTTTTACTTTGTCCTTTACACTAACATTTTTGTGAGTTCTGAATACAGCAAACATTACATATTCCTTTATGTATAGTTCCATATAAATATCTTTGCAAAACAACTTCTTTTTTTTACCTTAGTCTTGTGCATTCGGTTCCAAATTTTCCAACTCAACAAGCAAAAGACCATATCCACAGTTAACAGGTTTTTCTACGTGTTAGGAAAAGTTTTGACTGATAGTGTTTTTAATTTTTTGCTGTAGTTTTGAGAAGATTGTTTGACTTTGCAAGATGACTGAGAGGTTTTGTAAATGTCGTCTGAAAATTAGATTTTGTATTTAATGCTTTGAGAAAATGGAAAATGTTTCAGGAAATGTGCTTCAGCAATTAAGAAAAGCTATAACGGCGCACACATATGCCAAACATTTTGATGTTTCACAACTTAAAATACCGTCGTTGGCACTGGGCGTTTTTCATTGTATGTGTAGGTGGGGAAAACGTGTAATACCATTAAACCAAACAGCCGGATTGTAAATATTTTGCATGAGGGCATTTGTGCAGTAAAGACTGCTACTTTTAGCCTGTAACCATTAAATATAGGTCGTTTATGTTTAGCCTGAAAAGCTTCTTCAAACCTCACGAGCAGTGCAGAACCGTTACAGACGCACACTACCTATTTTTCATTTTATGTATGACATTACTGTATATATTATTTTCGGTAAAAATTGTACATCTGTTCAAATATGTTAGTTACTAGTTGTATTTCATGCGGGCAGTACAATTGACACCTATTCAGCGAGCGAGGACCCGTCGTCATACGAGATAAGCATAAAATGCATCGCGCCCTTTGTTACTCCTTTTCTTAAGCGCTGAGTAGCTTAACTGGTGGAGTTCGAGGGTGAGCTATCGCAGTAGTTCCTGATTGCTTGTTTCACAACTTAAACCTTTGCCGTTTTAGTTGAACCTTTGTAAACAGTACTGGCTAAGGTTTATATTTGGAAAATTATTCCTTTTTATGTGCTGGGGCATTCATGTTTAATTTTATTGTTTGAAGTGATCGAGCACTAACTTTGACACGTGCTTTTTAAAATATGAACCCATTAATAATTGGGAATTATATTGGTTGGCTTGCCGACCGCTGATGGTTTTGTGTTACTGGTTATTTGCCACTAATTTCGTGTTTAGCTAGACGATGCATGGTAAAATTTGGTTTCCAGCACGTTGCGTGGTGCTGGCCTTGCAGGTTAACCACACGACGTGTTGGACTACAAATGAGTAAAACCGACGAATAGTTATGTTTTTTCTTTTTTTTTATTCGTCAACAGTAAATATAATTTCCCCTTATGTGAATTTTGGTCAACTCGTGTTTTTACGGTTACATATGTTCCTTTGGTCTTTGACAAAAGGTTAACTGACCTGGAGCTCCAGCGTTGTCGGTTCAAACGAAATCATGCATTGACCATATTAATTTCTGCGGGTAAAACCTGTTCAGCAATCACGATTACATTTTTTTTTTAATTTACCAATCTAAACGAGTCAATTTATATTTTAAAAAGTCACATTCGAGGTATTTGTTAAAAAGACGTGGTCCCAAACAACCGGAGAATAGGTTTCATTTTGTACTAGTTACCCATAAGATTGGTTTAATGTTTTGATCAGTCTTCAGCTGTCAAAACCAGAGTTGGAGAGAGGTTCAAAGCTCATGGTCTGTACTTCAACAGATATTTAGAGGGGATGGATAAGGCCTTTGCTGAGCTAACGAGTCCCATTTTAGGTACATATGCGCTGGACCCACTCCTGGTGTGTAAAGATGATCTATTAGACTAGAGTCTCTGATTCTGCATGATGTGCTTTTCACAGTGCACTGAACACACCCTGCTTCTGCACGTGCCCTCTCCCCAGTGGTGCTGGAGTTCCATTGGCATGTTCATGCTAATTCTCCCTCTCCCTTTCTGCACATGAACAGGATATGGAGTGGAGGCTTGGCTGTGTGATTCTGATGTGGTAAGTCATCCTGTTTTAAAGGTCTGGAATTGATTATAGAGTAGATGCTACGGTTTCTCAATTTTACAGATACAGTTGCTAATTTTATATACTTGAATGACAGGCCCAGGTCCACTTTGGATTTGTTAGCCATCCTTTATCATGCAGTGGCTGTACTGATTCAAATCTGTGGTTTATAAGGACATCTTGTGGTGTGTAATGATGACTTACTAGACTAGAGTCTCTGATTACAGCATGAAGCTCTTTTCACAGTGCACTGATCACACCTCATGGCATAGTAAAAATGCCCTTTCTCAGTATATATGATACTAATTGCCTCATCTTTTTAGGCTCCAAAAACATGGAAAGTTGTACATTTCCAGGAAGTGGAACTCTACAATTTGGTAAGCATTAAGTATTTCTAAAGCCTAGGGGTCAACGAATCCAGTTTGACTAGTGTGTGGTGATGATCGATAAGACTAGAGTCTCTGACTACAGTATGAAGCTCTTTTCACAGTGCACTGAACACACAGCACAGATGTGCATGGACACTCTGTGTTTGGCATGTTACACTAATGGTGTCTCCCTGCATCCTGCAGAATGTGAAATGAGGACCGCCTTCGGGATCGCCTGCTAGCATGTGGTAAGAAATCTGATGTGTTGTGGAGTCTGGTTTGTGCAGTTTGACGGCTATTGTGTAAAGTTCCCGTCGATCTTGCTGAGTAGATGTAGCAGGTTGGAGTGCCAGTGATGATTCAGTTTTATGGTTCACCTGACTTAGGCTGATGTTATACTCGCAGCGCACTGAGGTACTCCGAAATGGACTCCATGGGGGCGGCGTTATATTGCCGTTATATTTTTAAACGTTCCTAACCTCTGCATTTTGGCAGCATTAATGGAAGTGGGTGTCGAGTCAGTCTGAGTAGTTCTGAACTGGTTGTTCTTCCAGTGTTTCCTGGACCGATACAGAAAAGTGCTGCAGCCATAGAATGCTGAAGAGAAAAGGTCAGTATCACTGTACACATGGTCAGCTGAGCAGTGATTAGAAAATATTGTACTGCTACAGTATTTTACATTAGATTTTACTACCAAATATTACATTTGAATAAAATAAGCTTGACTTTGATTAGTCTGCATTTTGTATAGTAAGCTGGTTTGTGGATAGATATTCCTTAGTCTGCTTCCGTTTTGTGTTCTGTGATTTTTCTAGAATATGTGAAAGTACTTGTGGAATAAACTTTAATCTAATCAAAACTGTTGTCAGTTGTCTTCTGTTTTATGCACACCCTTTTACTTCACACCCTGATCTTCAGGGAACTGATCTGTACTGCAAGTCTGTAAGATGTCCACTGTTACTGGGGAAAAACAGTGGGCAGTTTCTTATCCTTTTAGGAAAGGGCGAAATTTCAGTTATTTATACCTTCTGTTTCAGATTACTTGTACGTGATATTCCTCAAATTACATAGTTGTCAAATATGATCACAAGTGTCTCAAATCCCTTCACCAAATATGGATGGGAGCTTGTAGTGTTGCAAAAAGCTGACACTAGCCTCTGGTTTACCCTGGCTGAGGGAACTACACAATTGACTTGATTTCTAAACATCCTGAGGGAACTTGGACCTTTTTTGTATAATGAGCTACCAATTTCATTGCCTGCTTAAATTACACAATCATTTTACATATGAGGATCCTTTTCCCCCTGTATGTTTTGCAGCAGATGGTGATTCGATATATCGTGCATACTTCACATCCTCATGCACGAAATTGCACGTAGTATGAACTTGTAGGTATCCATATCCCGCTTGCTTGCAAAAGCATCGATTCTTTTAAACGCCTTCACTTCCCAGGTGCCCCTTGCGGTTTTCCGTTACTTGGAATTCCGTGACCGCAATTCCTTCCGGTTTCCAGGTGTTACCTAGCAGCTTTATTTACCCGCAGATGAATGTGTACCAGTTTGAGTCATGGGTGAAACTGGCGGGCGCGACGTTCCGAAAAGGGAAAGCGAAGGTTATCTTACCACTAAGCCGAACGGCACCGCTCAGCTGTGCGAAAAGCCAACTGGAGTTTGCAGCGTCTTTGCGATATAGCTGCTCTATCGGTACCGACGATTAATGGCAAGACGGCTTTCGCGTTAGCTGACGTCTAAAGTGTCAGAGGACGAAAAACCAGCAAGGACGAGACGTATGATGTACTGCGAAGTATCGTAATTGCAAAAAGCTCGTAGTTAAAACCATAGTACCCGTCTAGATAGTGCCGTGACTGCGACCCCCCCCCCGGAGAAGCTAACATTAGCCAGCTAGCCGAATGAAAACTTTGGCGGAAGAGGACGCGGGGACCTTCGAGTCTCGCAAAGTTTGACGTGGACATGAGCGGAGGATCGGACTCGGTGTGCTGAAAATCAGGGAAAAGGTGTCTCTAAATAGAGTCTGGAGAAATGACGCCCGATTCACGTCGGTAAAGATGATATGTTAAGGCTTCATGATGTAGCTAGCCTAGCTACTAAGTTTGGTCGGGCAACGTTTAGTATTCCAGTCGTTTCTCTCTCGGTCATCCTAATTGCAATTTTAAAAGTACACACGGCTTATTTGGCTGGAATTGTTTTTTCTATATGGCGTTAATTGGCTGATTTAGTGTGTTTTATTAACAGTGCTTGGCTAGTTAGCCGCGGGGCAGTAAGTCTTAATCTAAACGTTACCATTAATTAGAAGATTAAGTACAAAACAAAATCCATTTCCCAAAAACAACTAGATTTTAATTGATAATGGTAATCTAGCAAGCGTAGTTGCATTTTATTACAAATACTACTAAAGAAATCTCTGCTTTTAAAAGGGAGCCGACAATCTTCCTGTCTTAGGAAAAAAATCTTTTGTCTCGCAGCGTTTTCCACATTTTTCTTGGAATCGTATGAAGTAAAGACGTCTGGTTTACGTTTCTGGTGTATTTGTTTTTGCAAACAGTCGCTGTTTCGCAGACTCGTGCCATTCTAAATCATTTTACGTATTTCTTTTTTGTCTCTGGGTGTCTCACTCGTTGCAACAGACAAGGAGTGGATAAATAGGAGAAATAGGCCTGACGCCATTAATGTCGTGGTTGCCAGAGGGCTCGGTGGTTTAACACACCTGTTGTGCCCTTCCCGCTTTAGGCGTGTCGTCTGCGCACCTCGATCGCAGTTCATGTTGCATTCGTGGCATCCTGTGCTCCTTGTTTTCGAATAAATATTCTTTGTAGCTTTTAACACTAAATTTTAAGGATAGTCATAGATTTTTTTTTTTAAAAGAAGACAAATTTTGCCAAGTCTCCGTTTTAATACCATTAAATAATTTAAATTCTTTTAAAAATAGAGAGCAAATAAGCATGTCAGCTGTTGTAGGACGAGTCTGGGGGTGGGTTGGCCCCGCCCTATCTTATCGTCCCTGGGGCAGCAAGCCTGTGAAAGAGGAGGAACAAACTAAAGGCAGATGGGGTGGGATGCGCACCTGGTTGTGGCCAGACAAGAAACAAGAAAGTGACCAAAAGGAGTTTACCAAACAATGCTGGGAGGAGAGAGAGAAGGTCCAACCCATGGAAATCGAAGAGCTTCGAGCTGGGAAGCTGGAGTTGGAACCAAAAGCGCAGAGTGCCCCCAGATGGTGGAGGTACATCCTGCCTTCGACATTCTTATTCTGGCCGAGACTAACTGAATCGAAAGAGAGAAAAGTACTACAATACGGGGAATGGAACGAGGGAGAGTGGGATCCGGACCAAGATGCGGGCGAGTCGGACTACGGGACCCCACCTCCTTCCCCCACACCTCTGTCACAGCCTCTGTCTCCCTTTCGCTACTTTGCACATTCCTGGAAAGTGGAGGTCTTGCCTGAGCACTATGACATCTGCTTCAACTTCCTGCGGCACCTGTTTGACCTATTCGTCGTTGGCTTCCTCTGGACTGTCTCCCCTCCGGTCAGGGTCGTCCTAGATGTTCTGGGTGTCCAGGGAGCGCTGAAGCTCTGGATACACGGCATGGCGATGTTCTTCGTCTCCACCGTGGGAATGGCTGGACTCCTGTGGCTCATCCAGGAGTACCTGCCCCAGTTTGCTCTGGTCTATGGCGTACTCCAGGTACTGGTCATCTCTGTCAGCGTGCACCAGAGCACAGTATCGGGGGATGGGAAGGAGGCTGAGAGCAATGAGGAGAGCAAAGCAGATGGAGAAGGAGAACCTGTGCAAGCAACGGAGGAGTGCAACAAAAAGGCTGCGGCCTAAAAATGGGCATGGAACAGTAAGGTCAGTTTATTTCTCTTCATCCATCCATCCATCCATTTTTGTAAGGCTTTTCCTATTCGGGGTTATGGGGGTCCGCAGCCTATCCTGGAGGCTATGAGTGCAAGGCAGAGAACAACCCAGGATGGGGTGCCGACCCATCGCAGATGCTCAGAATTATTTAAGGAAAAGGCATGATGGATTTAAACTTCTCCTTGTTTCAAGATGTCTTTCTTTGTCATGTACATAGTTATACAAGTACAACATGTAGTGAACTGTAGTATCTTTATTATATGGCAAGGATTTCTTATGCTTTTTAGGCATGATGGTTAAATTCTTTATAAAGTCTGTTTCAGGTGTAGAAAATTAAAAATGCTGAGGATATAGTGCTGCTTAAAATCACTCTTCTGACATTTTCCATCTAGTTTTGAAACGAAGATCCATTTTTTTCCAACTGCCCCCAAAAAGTCTTTGTCAGTATTGTATGAAACAAGCCTGAATTGATGGTGTGCATCTTAAAAATGATCATTTATGAGTTTTCCCTGACATTTACTACATATGTTAAAGGTGGAGTTCCATTGAAGGGTTTAGGAATTGTTCTCCTGTAGCGGAACGCCAGCTGGACTGACATAACTCCAGTGTGAAAAGTGTGTTCGTGGCAGAACGAGTGATCCAGCAGACCATGTGACTGTGCTCTCCACCCGCAACCACTGAATCACACACAGCTTCGTGAGGGTCTTGGTTAAAAGCCTAGCTATGAGCTAGCGTATCATCACGGTCAGAGTTGTGCCTCGTATCACAGGGTTGTAGCGGAGGCCTGAGTTGTGCCTCGTGTTACACCAGGGCTGTAGCGGCGGCCTGAGTTGTGCCTCGTGTTACACCAGGGCTGTAGCGGCGGCCTGAGTTGTGCCTCGTGTTACACCAGGGCTGTAACGGCGGCCTGAGTTGCCTGGCTACAGAGTTATAAGAGGAACAGCATCCACTAGGAGGTATTAAAAGTGCTAAGTGTCATAAAGCATTTGGTGGGTTAGGGTGTTGAGTAAATCACTGGTCTTGGTAAAACAGATGGCGCTTGATATTTATTACATGTTGTGGTAGGTAGGTGGAATTTTAATGAGAATATGAGTAAGCAAAATATCAGGTGTTAATTTAAATAAAATGATTTGATGGGCTTGGAGTCGCCTTCATCCCTTTGCTCCTCTGTCTTTTGCATCTTTCTCTTTTGTTTGATTTGCTTGATGTCGCATCGATCGAAATATCTCACCCAGTTCAGACCATATTTCATAAATGCAAATGGTTTATTACCAAAAACAAACTGTATTTCCAAGCCATGCTTTCTCTTTGATCCTTCACAGTCGCACATCTTGATTGTAAGTGGAAAAAATAGAAAGCTTATTAAACGTAGATCAATCTGCCGCCAGCACTCAGCATCTGCCTCCTCCTCAACCAACACATTTTACTCGCAACCCCCTACCCCCTTCTCCACCTGGTCAAAAAGTTTTACTGGTCTGTTAAATTTTTACATAACATAAACCTGCCTGTGGTCATCAAAAGCTTGGGAACCCCAATACTACACTATTAAGGTGCAAACATACAAAAGGTGAGTGAGTGTGAGAGAGGTGGCTTCAAATGGGGAAACGCCAAACATTTTAAATTTTCTTGTGGAAGTAGCTTTCTCTCCCATGTATCTTACTGAAGCTGGGTGGCTTGGTCCCTTCTGATATATTCTTAAAGCATGATGTAATACTATGATAACAGAAAAAATAATTTGGGCAGTGGTGGCTTAATGGTTAGGGACATGCACTTGTAGTTGAAAGATTGCAGGTTTGAATCCCCCACCAACAAGGTACCACCCCCAGGCACTGAATTAGCTGCCCCCTGCTATGTCACGACGTCCCTTATGGGTTAAAAGTAGAGGACACATTTCATCGTTCTGCACTGTGTGCTGTGGTGTGTCAACAACGACCACTGGTCACTTAATTCTAAATGTGGGTCCTCATTTTTCTGTTTGTTTTTTTCCCCCAAGGTTTCGGTGGTTTATTCAGTTGACCTGAAGGATCATCACTGACAATAATGAAACTTGACTTTTCAAATTTCTCCAGAAGAGAAGTACGGGGAACCGATCTTCTGAAAGAACAACTGTTTCCCCTTGTATTTATTTCTGTCTTGTGAACAAACAGTATCCTCTTGCAGCAACAATACCACTGTAGCTAAGCACAACGTACGCATACAAGACTCAACGTGTGCAGTTTGAAACGATGACACTAATAACCGAGCCTGGAGGGACCTTCTGAAATCGACATTGGGCTGTGATTCTGCCTTCAGCACTGAGCTTAGGGTGATAGTTTGTCATTATGGACTACATTTGAGAGAACTCTATAAACAAATTTGTTTGAAAACAACATGAGCTTTGTTTGTATGTATGTATGGAAGAAAAAAACTACTCCATGTCATTTGATAGGTCATTGAGGTTGAGAAAAATGTCACAGACCATGCTTGTGAGAGCTCCCATTTGCTGACTGTTTAAGTTTGTAGCTTCACTCCTAGCCATCACTGTGAAACATAATGCCATGTTTTGTGTATTAACCCCCTCGGCCAGGGGGCCAGGCATGGAGCCATACCAATCCGGCTGACTGCTCTGTCGTGGTTTTTAACGTTGCGAGTTTTATAACGTGACGGGACACTGTGGCACTCGGCATCGTATAGCTCTATTAAGGGGATTTTTGTGAACCAGTCCCAGTAGCACCTAACGTCCCTGACATGAATATTATTACTCTTTGTATGTGTGAAGAAATATCTCAGAATTAAGCGTTACATTTTCTGTTGGTTTGATATGACATTGAAAGCCACTTGCTTTTTTTGGAATGATCCCAACTTTCACTTCATGTTCTTTTCAGTTTTATATCTATGTGCAAATCTTCACGTATCTGTTGTGTGTCTTAAGATGCGCATTCATTGCATGTCCAGATCTGCCTTCCTTTGTGTGAATTTACTCAATGATAGACTAATATGCTCCACTGTAATGTTGTATAAAATATATCATATGAAAAACTCTGTGTGTTTTCATTGTAACAACACGATCCAACTCCGAAAGGTGCAGTTATGGTGTTTGCTCTATCTAAAGAAGAAATGTGGAAATGATTCATGACTGAAGGTTGGTCTGTGTCTTTCCTATAGCACCTGCATCTATGTTGTTACGTTAGTGTATTACTGGCCACTATATGTTTAAAGTGTTTTTTTGCCGTTTCATTTTGGCCTGTACAATACCTATGCATGGTAGGGGAGCCCAGCATTTCAGCCGTACAGAGCGGGCTTGTGTGCTGCTTTGGGAATGCCACTTTCACTAAATTCTTTAATGCTGATGTAAAATGTATATAAATTAGTGATTTACCACTAATGCCAATTAAGAGTGACAGGGCCCTCTCCTGTTTGTTTGCACAGACCTAATCTCCACTTATAGCTTGCTGTAGCTGTTAACATACCCACTGGAGCTAGTTATAATACAAGGGTACTTACTTTTCATGTGGTATATATTAGCAGATATGGGTTTTAAAGCTTGTAAATTCTGGATCGGCAAACCAAATGTGTTTTTACATTATGAATTTTCTGTAGGATTTTTTTATTTTTTTTTAAATGAGATGTGCTGCAATCTGCTGTTCGTACCTCAGACGTTTGACCCGTTACTGTACTTAGAGCATTAAATGGATAGTTCCACTGGAAAAAGGGTGACTAGATTTTTGCCGTTTTTTTCTGTGATGTCTTGTGGTTACTGGAGAACACTGAGCATGGTTTGCATTAAAAGGAGGAAATATTTAAACGGATCCTAATAAATGAATGTATCAAAGTATATTAATAAAAGACTAAAGTATTTGTCCATTTTTAAAAGCAATGCTAAACTTAACTGAAGTTTTTCTTAGGAAAAAAATCCTTGGGATCCACAAGCAAGCTATGGGATTCTGGACCATTGCACGATACACAGTCTCACACTATAGGAAGCTCTGTGACTCTGCATGCACAGGGCCAAGGCAAGAGTCAGACTCCCAGCTGTGCAGGTATATGGCTACACTGGTAACCACTGGCTGCCTTAGCTATCAATCAGGTATATCCAAAAATCCTTGTGTAATTACAGATAATGCAGAGTACTGCCATGCTTAATATGACAAGGGAATATATAAGTTCAGAATAGTGGATCGAGCATCAGAGACTGGATCCAAGTGTAACTTCACCTCCAAGAAGGCCCTCTAGTATCAGACCCTTCTTGAGGGAACTTACAACTTCTTTTGCAAAAAGTAATTGATTTGTCCAATTATTTAATTAAGTTAATTAGTGTTTCCCAATTCAGTCCTTGACCTGCAGCCTGTCTAACGGAGCAAAAACATGGACCATCTATGGGCTGCAGTGGACCAGGTTGAAAAACAGGTGATTAATTGTTGTCCTCTTCCTCATTGACAAACAAAGAACATACCCTCAGTTAAAACCTTTTTATTGGTGTTAAATCTTTCCATTTGTTATGTACAGATATGTGCATAAACAGTACAATAGCATACGTGTCCATTTGTATAATAGAAAATGGTGGCATACACTGAAAATTTGTGAATCACTTCCTAACGCACATCCAGTAGTTTGAGAACGGCACTGAGGACGACCCAGTCAAGATATGGTCGGAGCTGCAACGTTATGCACACCCTTAGGATTGGCAGGAAGCATTTCCGATCAGTCGGACTCGAATGTGTTCATTTCACTCTTAGTGTTGCAGGTTCAGCAAACACTGAACCTAAACTTAATATAGTTCTACTAACAGCACTACCCACCACACGCATTCAGACAACCTCCCCAAATTCCTCATTTCAATGTCTTTATTTCGCAGGTCCCCAACAAAAATGGAAGTATAGCTTTTCAGTTGCCATGCAGGCTAAGGTTATTACCAGTACCCCTGATGGTGCACTTTGGGACTGACAGCCTGGAGAGTTTGAAGCATTTTAACAGAACATGAAAAATGGCAAGATATGATTTTTGGCAAAATGCTGACCAAATCATCCACATAACCATCTGGCATTTTTGTGATCTGCCACATTTTGTGATTTACCTTTCCCTGTCTTCAAAAAGCATTACATAACCACAGTTTTTCTTCTTTGAAGAGTTTTACTACTTTTTAATGTTTCCTCTTCAGCAATACATACAACCTGATTTTGATGTACAGGTACTCTGTTTCACATCTGAAAATTTAATTTATCTGTGACCATGACAGTGAACTTTCTTAAAAGATTGTCTGAGGAATTTATAGACTGTTAATGTACCAAGAAATATTTAAACATCCAATTAGAATAAAATTATTTAAACAAATATATACAGCAGTTTACTGAAGAGGACGTGTTAATCTATTCTATCCATTTTCTGTAACCACATATCCTATTCAGAGTCATGGGGTGCCTAGGGCATATGGGTGCAAGGCAGGGAACAACCCACGATGGGGCACTAACCCATCACAGGGCACACTCACACACCATTCACTCACACATACACACCTACGGGCAATTTGCTAACTCCAATTAACCTCAGCATGTTTTTCAGCTGTGGGGAGAAACCGGAGTACCCGGAGGAAACCCCACGATGACATGGGGAGAACATGCAAACTCCACACACATGGAGCTATGGTGGAGACTCGAACCCTGGTTCCAGAGGTGTGAGACAACAGCGCTAATCACTGTGAAGAATCTTAACATTTCTAATTTCCATAAGGTTGGTCTGAAAGTAGCATCAAAACAGCACATTGATGCCCTGAGCCCACCCTTCATTTGAAAGTGTTACCTAATTCAATCGATTTAACAGAACAATAACATCACATTAGAAGTATCATTAAGATATATACTTCACAGCACTCTACCCAAAGATCTTAATAGAATGCAAATGTTACTAAAACATTTTGTGTGGTTTATTTAAGTGATATGAAGTCTACTACTTTTAAATGGATGCTTGGCAGATTTGAACAACATGGCTTAAGATCTATACAAGTAATTACTTAATTTGGATAATTCAGAACACTATCAGATTTCACACATCGTACCCACTAACCCTACAGACTTCTGCACTATTTTTATATTAGTTCTAACATTAAAACTACTACATTCACTCATTTTAGATTTACATTTTGATAAATTTATATAAAAATCTGTCTGACTGAAAACACTTTCAAATGAATGGCAAACAGCTTTTTTTTAATGGTATCAATACTTTTGTTAGTGACGGGGCAAATCTTACAACTCTAATCTGTCAGTGCACTATTTCAAAGATACAGAATCACAATTGTGTTTTAAGAGAAATAAATAAAAATCGAAACATTAAAAAAATGAATAAAATGGTGAATTATATACAAACTACCCCTTTCCCCATATATATATAATAGATTGCCGGCATCATTTTGTAAAGAAAAAATGCTCCCCATCTTTGTCAGGTGCTGCATTACTCTGGTTCCTGTATTTTGGATTCTTACTCTCCTTTACTCTCATTTCTACCATTAGAGTGACAAAATGTGAGTGGTAATAACTATATTTGTTTGTATTATCATTATCAGAAGCCTTATCTCTTTCATACGCAGTCTCACAAGGAGGCTACTAATGGGTGTTAGGTCCTCCAGAACTAGGAGGCGCTGTGGAGTCACCACCGCCACTCTGTCCATGCCTATTCCTTCCATGTCCCATAATACAGTGTGCACTACCACAGCCTTCATCGTCTTCTCCCTCGCTTTCTGAAGAAGACTGTCCAAACTGGCGTGGCTTTTCATACACACAGCAACCTGCAAAAAAAGGCCACATCACAATAACCAGGATAAAACCAGTACATTTTAAAAGATGGGAAATACCCGTGACGACCTGTGTGATGAATCATCGCTTAACATTTGATATACACTGAATAAAAAGCATATTACACAATTACTGCTGTTTTATAAAAACATGATCAGATTGCTGGGTCAAAGCTGCAAAGATTATTCGTTCACTGCTTTTAATACAAATCACGAAACAAGGGACAACAGAAGACATGATTTCAAAGAAATATTCAACAAAAAGCACAAGGTAAAGCAGTGAGACAGAGCTAACACTCACACTTGGAGGACCTCCTGCCGAGATGTTCATTGTCGACGGTGTCACTGGACCATTCCACCTTTTTCTCGGTCTTCCTTTTTCTTAGCTTGATAGTCAGGCTCCGTCCCTCCTAAAAGGCAGATGTACCAGTGAGCAGTTTAACCTGAAACCTACTCTTCCACTGCCTGTGCATTTATCTTGGATGTAATAATGACACAGTCAACATAAAGTAAGCTTATGGTGTATTAGTGTTCTCAATTATTAAGTTTCATTTGTAAAGGAAATATATAACGTATGCTTCAGTCCTGCTCTGCGGTTCTGCTAAGAAGCTAGGCAATTTCTGGTGCTCTCAGCCTAAGAACATCATCTGTACACCACAGAACCCCCATCTACTGACTGACGCTGTTGCCAGGTCCTCGCCTCTCATTGGAACACACAATTTAATCAAAACTACATATTGCTCCTGGTTACATGAGGTTCATGACTGCGCTATACATAGCAATTTCGCTGTTTTGTCTACAAACACCATTTCATAATCCACCATCAATCACCATCGTTGTTCATTCGCTCAAATTTCGCTACTCTAAGCATACCAATATTACTCCGTCGTTTATAGATGACCAGCTGTCTGCATAGTCAATAATGTGCTTCAGCAATTGATGAGGATCGAGTATTTTAACGTCACCTTCGACGCGTGTTAAAAATATGCTTTTTGCGGTAACTTGGTAAGTGATCAGTGACGATTGATGGAGACTGATAAAGATGGGTGGCTTGCGCTCAATTTTTTGCAGATCTAAAGTGCAGAGCGCATTCAGGGTATTGCACAGGCCGATCACGTATCAGTTTGATAGATTTTACTATTAAAAAACGTGTTTTACTGCTAAATTTACAATCTGTAAAGCAGTCTATTAACAGAAGAAGAACATATTCGCAAACAGTTCGATGCTGTTAATCTTTCAATGGAGTTGGCAAGTGCAGTGAGATACGCGGAGGCAGTAGCCATTAATTTCCCCAGTAGCTAATTATTTTACTATCATATGAAATACATCCACCACATGTAACTACATGTTCATTCATTAAGAACAATTCAGAACACGAGAATGGTCCAGTATAAAACGCATCTGCGTAAAAACCAGAAATTTAACGTACACATTGCCAAAATGACTAAGCGTACTCTCTAAATCACCAGTGATAGCTAGATATGGCATTACCGATATATCAGTAGGGACCTCATCTGTCATTGCCGGCGTAGCATATCCGATAAATCGCCTGACGAATGAAATGTTCCTTATTAGCTCTACCTACACATCACTTTTAACGCCTGTAAAATCGTACCTGCTGAGGAGGCGGCGGCGTGTCTGCCTGCACCGTCTCTGTTATCGTCTCACTCGAAGTACCTGGGACCTCCGCCATAGCTTGTCAGCTTCAGCTAGCCACCTAGCGTCGCAAACAGACCCCTACAGCAGCAAAGCGAGAACCAGCCGACACCAGACGACTCTGGTCCACGCTGTTAACGACACTAGATCACCGCCCAAATAACGTCGTTTAAAGCAGTTAATGGCAACAGGCGATTTGTTTTGGTAGCAGATGGTTAACGCAGGTGAAGGAGGGACTGAGATCGCAAGGACCACTTCCGGTAAGAACACGCCCACCTTCTTATTCATTCCCCGTCTGCGGTTCCGATTTCTTCGTTCCGCCCACACTGTGCCCCTTTAAATCAATCATTGATTCAAATTTATTCTCAAAGAAAATGTCATTTTACTGTAAAATGTACATTTAAAGTAATTAATTTTTAGACCGTTTTATATATTATAAAATTTATGGCTAATGTATTGTGAACTGGATTGTGTTCCTAAAGGAAACATGCTACGAAACATATCGGTTCCACCCTACCAGAATTCTAATTAAATGCATAAAAATTAAGGACTGCAATATTTAAAGAATCGATTTAAACATAAATATGTTATATATATATTTTGTATTTCTCGTGGGCAAGTTGTGGGAGAACCTCGTCAGTAGTTGAGAATGAAAAAGCATGAATCAGATGAATCAGAGTTCAAAGTTCAAATCTAAAATGTCTGCGCCCAGTAAGATCAGCATCTCTTGTAACCTCCCTGTTCGGGAAGTGGTTTAACCATAGTAACGGGCAAACATTTTTTTTGTATTAAACTTTTTTACTCTTCCCATTTTGGGTCACTTTAGTTGGCTACGGCTAATTAGCCTAAATATTTTTTTTCGGTGTATGACTCCAATTCGCAGAAAACAGTAGGGTATCAAGGTGGTTGTTAAGACGACAGTCAGTCACGCATTCGGGATAGACATACTCTACTTTATGTGGGGAACGTGGACAAGCTTAAATATCCGATGATTACTTATACAAAATACCTCAACTCATAAATAAATTATCGGATGCCTATATGATACTTGGGTTGTCAAAACTACTTTAGGCAGCAGTATGTTGTCCAGTTTTTGAAAGAAATCTTTCTGACGACTGTTTACGTGTGGCGCATTACTGTCACGTTAATGTAACGTTATAAATGGTATTGGCATTTTCTGTAAGGTGATGTGGAAGCCAGCTTGTCCCCTGTCTAGCAGGAGCTGGGGGAGAGGCATACGAAGGGTTTGGGCTATCTGGGAGCACCAACAATGTACCCAAAGTTCAGGATCTCCATCCTCTTCTGCCCGTTCTCCCCGAACTCGAGCAGAAAAAGAGAAGAGAAGGAGAGAAAAGCAAACAGCCATTCTGAACAACCAAAGCACTGTAAGTGCGCCAGAGCCTTACCGTTTTGGAGAATTATTACCCACATAAAGTCACATAAAGGGCTGAGTGCAAGGCAGAAGTAGTGGCTATTGTTTATTAAAGGACTGCATGTGATTTCGCCATTTGCACTCTGCAGAAGGTTGAAGATGAAGGGATGAAGTGGAATGAAAAAGGAATGATAGTGTACCATGGATCAACCCTCTCTGGGGATAAGAAAGGTAGGAGCCTTTATTTGTATTTTTTACAATTTTTTAGCCATCTACCTTTCATCTGCGTGTCTAATGCTGGGTTATAGGGGAGCATGGAGTGCTCCACTTGCTGTTTTGCGAGCACACAGTTTGTGGGAATTTAGATTAAATTTAAAGTTATGCCTTCAAGGTACTTCAGTTGATACGGAGAGAACATCAGAAGACAAACTCTCCAGAACAGGCAACAAGTAAACTGGGGTGAAAAATCAGGCAATGAAAGACTCAATTCTCTGCATTAGCTGATCTAAAATGACCAGTTGCATACTGGTTTATTTGTCAGAATATCTCTGCTTTCAGTTGTATTGCTTATGCTCCTAAAAGCCCCTTTCTTCCCTATGCCCCCCCTCCTCTCTCTCTCTCTCTCTCTCTCTCGCTTTCTCAGACACATCCCTGCCATTCCCAGCTTTCTACAGCCCTCAATATGTGGAGTCCTGCTGGTACCAGTGGTGGGAAAAAGAGGGGTTCTTCAGTCCTGAGGTCCATGTAAGACTAGGAACAGCAGAACTGTATGCAGCCCTGTAGCCTTGTTATTCTCAGTCTGGTCCTTGGGGACCCACAGACACTCCATGTTTTTACTCCCTCCCAGCTCCAGGGAGCAAAAATGTGGACTGTCCAGCAGGGAGTTTGGAGGGAGCAAAAACATGGACCGACTCTTGCCCCCGAGGACTGGATTGGAAAACACTGCTATGGCTGGATCCTGTGCTTATACATTGATTCAGATGCATTATTTCCTTTTGAAAACCAAAACCAGACTGTTTTAAAAATGTTTTTTTATTAGATTAACTCCATTGCTATTGAGATCTAGTGAAATGCTGAGAATATTATAGAATGTTTCTGAATGTCAAGTTTTACATATTTAAAAATTCTTTATGCATGCACATTACAGTTCGACTGACAATCTCACACCTTGTGTCTTTCCCTGCTGAGTCAATCCCCTGAAATGTCTCTCCTTAGAGCGGACTACCACAGGCGGTAAATCGATGCTTCTCCATGTGCATTCCTCCTCCGAATGTGACTGGGAATTTGCACCTCGGCCACGCTCTCACAGTTGCCATAGAGGATGCTCTGGTTCGCTGGTAATGTTTTTGTTAAATGATAAAATATCAATATCTTCAAACAATTAACTCTTTTAATGCAGTTGGATTTTCTTTAATTCCGAAAAACAAGTGAAACTTTAAGGGGTGCATTTGTGATTTTTTTCGAGACAGGTTATGGGATAATGGTCTGCCACGCAGTGAGCAATGAGGCACTGAACAGTAGGATGATGAGGATGATGAACCTTCATAGAAAGATGATGCAGAGATGACCTCTTTAAGATCAGACGCAAGGGTGTAAAATATCTGATAGTCTGAAATACAACAAATACTGAAATCTTATAGGTTCTACTGCATGTAATTCCTTATTGGTAACATACCTTTCATTCTCCAACCACATGTTTCCAGCCAGCTGATCTTGTTTACACCCAAATCAGGAGTACAGACTAATCTGTATTAGCCAGCTTTCATCAGTTGATGTTCTTGCTGGTCAGTTTTATGCCGCATCCTTAATGGCAAAACTTAAATGACTGGTAAAAAAAAAAAAATGTGTCGTTATTGAAATTGGGACTATTATGATCCTCCATGCAGAGTTTTTGGAAATGGTTTCATTTTCCAAGCTGTTGCATTTCTAGGCATTGCTTTTATTTATATTGATTAGCACTTTGCACCAGCAAGATCTAAATCGTGGCACTGGGCCACAAAGTGTGCTGCCCTCTACTGGCCGACTTTATTCTCATCCTGACGTTGGGTTGGAGTAAAGTGCACAACTTCCATGCTGTCGCTCATGGAGGACAACATGGGCATCATAGCATTGTGCATTACTGAAAAAGCAGTATGTCAGCCTTTGTAAACGCATTTGGCATTAAGAAAGTTAAAAATGTCATCAAATTTGTTTCCATCCATTGATGGGCCGAATGGCCTCCTCTCGTTTGTAAATTTCTTATGTTCTTATGTTCATCCATCTTCCGGCTGCTTTCTCAGTGCAGGGTCATGAAGAGCCTTCGGAGCCAGGGGAGTGTGTTCAAGATTCTCGATTCTTTATTTATCTTTTGTACATCAGTTCATAGAAATTGTTACGTTTGCCATCCAGTCAGTGACACGTGTCGTGATAGAATTAGTCTGCACAAACCAAACCTGCCCAAAAAACCAGTCTATCACACATGAAGGTCCTGTTCTTCTAACTGCATGCCTGCATAACGTGGGAGAACTTGCAGACTCCACACGGCATGGAGACAGAGGGAGGCATTCGAACCTGCAGCCCTCCAGGGGCGCCAAGCACTTTGCCGCTCCACCGTGATGCTTGGCTTGACCACTGTCCCTTAAATCATCATTTTTAATTGTCTAGGAGAAGGATGCAAGGATACAAAGTTGTCTGGGTGCCCGGTTCTGACCACGCTGGCATCGCCACACAGGTAAAGCCGTTTCCCTGAATGGCAGAGGTTGACATGCCAACTTTGGTTATACTTTAAAATAAATGTCACATGGCAAAAATTTGTAAAGAAATAAAAAGTAATAAAAATCCCTGGTTAAAAATGAGTAATAAACTAATCAAGAGCAGAGCAGATGCTGCAGGACAGGTTTACAGGCACGCTGAGGGAACGCTTGTTCGCTCCTTGCCTCCTTGTGTCAGTCCGTGGTGGAGAGGTGGCTGTTGAGACAACGAGGGAAGTGCAGGAAGGATTACAGCAGGGAGGAGTTTCTCCAGGAGGTCTGGCACTGGAAGAACGAGTGAGTCTCTAACACTCTCTGCCGCAAATATATCATCATATCAGGTACAGGACACTCACGACCAGCAGATGATCTATTTTCTTAGCATATATGAGAAGGTTGTTTTAAATACGCATGAACACGAATCAGATGATTGAGATTTAGTACCAGGCCATAATGTCTATTTTCATATTGAAATTCAAGCCACAAGTTTACACCCTTAACCACTACACCCCCTTCAGGCAACAGCTACATCGTGTCACAGTGATGGGATTTTAATTTGAAAACTGATTTTGCCCTTGAAGAGGGAGGTTTCCTGGACATTTTGGTAAACGCTAGATCCTGTGTGATGATTATTTCTTGTGTTTGTGTTTCCTAGGAAAGGGGGAGAGATATACCATCAGCTGAGGAAATTGGGGGCGTCTCTGGACTGGAGCAAGTCTTGCTTCACCATGGACACGGTAACAGGAGCTGCGTGTGTGTGTTTGCATTTCTGTGTCTATTTGCATGTGATATTTGACTTAATCAGACAATATTTGCTTAGCTGCAAATACCCAGCAGTGTGTACATGAAAAGAAGAGGCTCAGCAGTGTTTAAAACGTATCCAGATGTCGTAAATGTGATGGACTGGCTTCCTGAATGGAGAAATGAATGTGTCTGGAGCTGCTGGGATGATGGGCGTCGGGCTGTTTCAGGCCGGTCGCGGTGAGCTGGGCTGCTGACTGGGGTGGCCTCCATAGGCAGTGACTCAGTTATGAGGGGAAGTATGAACATAAAGCGTGTTAGAAATTTTTAACAGAAGCAAAACAACAGCTCTAAGGCAACACTTACTGTGGTGTCCAAAAACAGTTAAGTTGTTAACCGTGATCTTGAATCTTGTATCTTCACTTTTTTTTGGTTTTTATTCAGTTTAATGAAGTAGTTTTTTTCCTTCTTTTACTGTCCTGGTCAGTAAAAGCATAATGGAGATTCACCTAAATTGCCTGCAGTTCTGCACCTGTGTCGGCGCTGTCTGCCTGGTGCCCGTCCCCACCGGCCCGCACACGGCCATCATGGCCAGACGCCATGCCTTCTTTGGGCGGGGTGCCCTGCCATGGCTTCGGGCAGTCTGGGGCCCTGTGCCCTGTGTGCTCACTGATTAACGTGTGATAATCTCATCCGCTGTGGGTTTTGAAAGTGAGCCCAGTGCCAAAGAATGCAGAGAAATAACGCAAAGGTTTCAGATCCTGCAAGGTTCTTCTGTTGTACCTTTGAGCAAGGTGCTCGACGACTCCTGTTGTATAAATGGGTAACAGGTGTACATTAAACAGTCAGCTATGTAATGTGACATGCTGTGAATGCAGATTACTGAAGAGCATGTGAATGTCATGTCACCTGTCCCCCCCCCCCCCCCCCCAGGCCTTCAGTGATGCCGTAACAGAGGCCTTCGTGCGCCTGTGTGACTCCGGCTTGGTGTACCGCTCTGAAGGCCTCGTGAACTGGAGCTGTGCGCTGGACTCCGCCATCTCTGACATAGAGGCAGGTGTTGCTGTAGTGACAATCAGAGGTGGGTCCAAGTTCAGAGAGTAAAAGTCAAGGCCAAGGTTTTGTTTCAGCCAATCAATTCAGTATAAAAAGTCACAGCCATAAACTGATCAGCTGATTGGTTGAAACATAATCTTGGTCTGGATTTTTACTCTCTGGACCTGAACTACCCTCCTCTTCGCCTACGCAGGGGAACATAAGAAAGTTTGCAAGGTCACATCTTACAGTGAAATCTACTGATTTTCAGTCACTGTGATTTATAGGATAGTTATTGAAACCCAAACTCTTATCCCCCCATAGTTTTGCAGTGGAATTATTTGTGTGCATATCAGCATCTTTCCTGCTCTTTCTTTCCATAACAGCCAACATCCTTGTCCATTTGAGGCCTCATTGGTGTAATAAGCAGTGTGGGCTGAAGCAGCACTGCATAGTCTGTAGATAGCTTGCTCAGTGGAGCCGTTCCCTACAGCACTGCATAGTCTGTAGATAGCTTGCTCAGTGGAGCCGTTCCCTACAGCACTGTCAGTCTGGTGTCTGTCTCCAGCTCTGTACATGCATTTTACATTCTCTGCTCCTGCTATTCCGGTTTGCCGTGGTGTGTGTCCTGTGAAGGACAGGCTTCCCGTTCAGGGTGGCTGGCCCCTTGTGCTATATCCCTTCTCCCTGGGATAGGCTCCAGACTCACTGCGCACTAGATAAACAGCATGAGAGACGGATGGATGACAAAGTGGCTGCTGGTATCTGTGTCCCAAACGATTGCGTTTGTGACTCACCCATATTTCCTTATCTGTGGAAGAAATCCCTATCTGGCATGCAAGTGCGATTTCTTCTGTTTGATTAACTGAAACCCAAGGAAGAAAAAAAAAAACAAATGAATTTCCCAGTGGCTTCGCAGACAGCCTGAGAGATCGTTGGCATCTCGATCACATGCGCGCTGAGAACTGCGGTAGCCCGAGACGGAGCCTCGCTTTCGTTATGATTTGATGTTGTGGCTGTGATGACATTTTTGTGACATTTAAAATAATCAGCTCCACCCGGGCGAACAGACGGGGGGGGCTAATTTGTTTCGCAGTGTAATATCTGTTGGATTGGCTGTAATTTGTCCACCGTGGTTCTCTTTCAAGTACATTACTGGGGATAGCATGTTTATGTCCAGTGTTTACAGTGACATGAATCTAAGCAGTATGTTCAGTACCGGGCTCCTCCAAAGCTCCTGCTGAACAAGGAGAAGCCTGACTGTCCCCAGAACTGGGCCAGAACTCAGGCTTTGGTTACGATTTTCAGGTGGATTCAGTGCAGCTGCCTGGACGGACCCTGCTGTCCGTCCCAGGCTACGAGCAGAAGGTGGAGTTTGGGTCCCTCTTCACCTTTGCCTACCCCTTAGAGGGGCAGGGTGAGTGACTCGGCTTCATTATCTCTCTTCCTTTTGATTGGTTCGTCTCTGTCAGATCTTCACTCCTTTTCCATGCTACCGTACATCATGTGCATCATGTACTATCAACCAACAGTGCTTAAAAGTCTCTTAATCCCATTGTTGTTACTCTGTTGTCCTGCTTGATGCTGGGGGATTCTTCATAGAGTTTTGTTGTATCCCAATGCTTTTCGGGGCCCTAAGCAAAATTTGATTAGCCTAGTTGTCATTTGTCATCTTCCTTCCCTTTCTGACAGGCTGTGTCAGATGGGGGTGTCCCTTGGTGGCCCCCTTGACTGCTAATGCCTGGCTGTAGACATTCTAGATGTATATGCTGAGGTGTAATTCTTCTGCTTCAGACGGTGAGGTGCTGGTGTCTACCACGCGTCCGGAGACCATGCTGGGGGACGTGGCCATCGCCGTGAACCCGGACGACGCCCGGTACCAGGCTGGTATCATTGCTCTCGCGCAGACACTCCCTGAGCTTCGGTCCCTGTCGGCTGCAGACCCGGCTCCCACCCGGACTTTGGGCCACCCGTCCCACAGGGCTTTGCAGATCGACTGCAGCCTGCTATGTTGCTTTAATCTCTTCACTGCATCCTGCCCCCCCAGGCACTCCACGGTAAATACTGCAGACACCCCTTCACTGACAGGCTGCTCCCGCTGATCACAGACCCCCTGGTGGACATGAGCCTGGGCACAGGTACTGCTGCAGCAGTACCCGTATGCGAATGGCCGCTTCAGGTTCTGGATGGTGTCTAACCATATTCACTGATCGTTGTTAGCAAAACTCAATGCCTTTGAATGGGGTGGCGGAGGGAGAGAGTCCTCTGCTCATTCTCATCTTTCTGCTGTAGGGACCATGCTACAGAAGGGGATGGATGGATGGGTAGATGGATGGATAGATAGATGGATGGATGGATGGATAGATAGATGGATGGGTAGATGGATGGATGGGTGGATGGATGGATAAATACTTGAGAAAATTTAGCTAATGTCAGTGTTTGTCAGTAATACAGTGGATAAAGAGATGGCACTGCAGAGTTCTAGGCTAAAATTAATGCAGTGCATCTCTTATAAATGATTGGCCTTGGTGAACAGGGTCATAGAATCATTATACCTCTTAAAAGGAGCAGTTTGGTACCATCTCTGAGCCCCTTAAGTACTAAAGTCTTAAGTACTTATGTAAATATCAGCTCTTGCCTGAAATAAAGTGTGTATTTCACTGTAAAGGTAAGGCTGTTGCTGGGTGTCCGAGGTAAGGTGTCTGTGAAGGTCCTCTTAAGAATTCCTGCTTTTTTTTGTTTGTTTTAAGGGGCAGTGAAGGTGACCCCCGCCCATGACCACACCGACTTCCTGCTTTCCCAGCGCCATTCGCTTCCCCGGCTCACTGTGATTGGAGGAGACGGGACCATGACCTCCTCCTGCGGCCAGTGGTTGGAGGTACGCTGCTGCCTGCTTTTGTTCCCATTGGTTCCTGCTACTTGGGGGGGTGGCGTTCACTAACAGTGATAACTCATTACTTATAATCATAATAATTATAATGCATGTAATGCTTATTAATTAAATGTTTGTTTTTTTCTGTTAAACTATTTGGATTTAATGAGTAGGAACAGAATATAATCAGTGCTTAAAGTATCAAAGTCTAAAAAAATGATTGAGCCAATGATGGAGAAAATGAATATTGTAGACACATATTGCTGTAATTTTTTTAAGGCTAATGCCCCCCCCCCCCAATCCTTCCTCAGGGTGTGAAGCGGTTCGAGGCCCGGGTTCGAGTGGTGGATGCCCTGAAGGAGCGGCAGCTCTTCAGAGGAAGGCAGGATCACGCCATGTCCCTTCCTGTGTGCAGGTATGAAAGACCCAGAGACGTCACACTCAAACCAGGGATGTTCATTCCACTGTACTCCACTGTACTTGTGTTCTCATGTAACTGCTTTACGGCATCTTCCAACGCTAAAGTCCTGTCCCAATACAAAAATCTGGTGGACACTAAACATCCCCGCATGTCGTTCATGCCCCTCACTGACCGAGACCAGTCCCATGATTCATCGTGTCCCAAGTTCCATCTTGGAAGGCGAGTTAGTGATACTGCATTTGCCAGGACCACAAGCACAACCCCAGCTGTGTATTGAACTCGCTTCTGGATCGACGGATCACACATGAAAACACCCCCCCCCCCCCCGGTAGTCCAGGCGACAGCTGGTCCTGGAGACGAGGAAGCTCTGATCTGACAGGGCTGAGGCAGCTCTGCACTGTCATGGCTGTCGTTCGATCCGTCTGTCCGTCTCTCCCCCAGCCGCTCTGGAGACGTGATCGAGCCGTTGCTGAAGAGACAGTGGTTCGTGCGCTGCGAGCAGATGGCAAGGAGGGCGATGCAGGTGACTGACCACTCACGCGGGCGGTCCTGCGGTCTGTCACGGACACTGAGCGCGTGCTCTGCTTCGGTGCTGTGTCTGTGCTGGTTTTGTGGGGACTGATCTAAAGCAAAGAACATGGGGATATTATCCCAACAACAGATGTCTGCTTCTTTTAATAAGGTGAAATTGAAAAGCATCATTGTGTGCTATTATGTGTATGGATTTTCTGGGGTGATATGGGGTGGTGCAGGGATCAGTAATGCATTAGTGCACCATTGGGTGTGTGGCTTGGTGCAGGGATCAGTAATGCATTGGTGTGTCATTGGGTGTGTGGCTTGGTGCAGGGATCGGTAATGCATTAGTGCACCATTGGGTGTGTGGCTTGGTGCAGAGATTGGTAATGCATTGGTGTGTGGCTTGGTGCAGGGATCGGTAATGCATTGGTGTGTCATTGGGTGTGTGACTTGGTGCAGGGATCAGTAATGCATTGGTATGTCATTGGGTGTGTGACTTGGTGCAGGGATCAGTAATGCATTAGTGCACCATTGGGTGTGTGGCTTGGTGCAGAGATCGGTAATGCATTGGTGTGTCATTGGGTGTGTGGCTTAGTGCAGGGATCGGTAATGCATTGGTATGTCATTGGGTGTGTGACTTGGTGCAGGGATCAGTAATGCATTAGTGCACCATTGGGTGTGTGGCTTGGTGCAGAGATTGGTAATGCATTGGTGTGTGGCTTGGTGCAGGGATCGGTAATGCATTGGTGTGTCATTGGGTGTGTGACTTGGTGCAGGGATCAGTAATGCATTGGTATGTCATTGGGTGTGTGACTTGGTGCAGGGATCAGTAATGCATTAGTGCACCATTGGGTGTGTGGCTTGGTGCAGAGATCGGTAATGCATTGGTGTGTCATTGGGTGTGTGGCTTGGTGCAGGGATCGGTAATGCATTGGTGCACCATTGGGTGTGTGCTTTGCGCCGGCTGGCTGTCACGTCCCTCTGTGACGCCCTCTCCCCTTCAGGCAGTGGAGGAGGGGGAGCTGAGGATAATCCCTTCGATGTACAATAAGACGTGGAAGACCTGGCTCTCCAGCATAAGGTGGGTTCAGCCTCCATTCTGCGGCTCAGCGATCTGCATCCAGATCAGCGATCTGCACTACTGTACGGAGTAAAAGATAGAAGTGAAAATTTCCTCTCTTCTTTTCTCTTCATACCCTCTTCTCCTCTCCAACCCCCCTGTTCTTCCTCCCATTCTGTTCTTTCTACCTGAGCATCACTGCTCACTCCCTCCATGGCCGTGTAGACATAGTGTACTGTACCGTTTCCGCATGTGTACTCTTTTGACTTTCCGTTTTTTCCCCTTTCTTTTGCAGCGATTGGTGCATCTCCAGACAGCTTTGGTGGGGCCACCAGATTCCGGCCTATCGGGTCTCGCTCTCGGGTTCGATTGGCACAGATGAGGTGGGGCCACCCAGAATGTCTTTTCACTCTCCTGTGCAGCTGTTGTGTTTTTTTTTGTCATTTTTTCCATCTGACACAAGCCAGAATCCATCCCTCTTGGTATTAGTGTCACTCCATGGGACCAAACCAGTGTTTTTCCTTACAGTTTTCTTTTAATATAATTTCTTAATTAATCCTTGAAAATAGCTTTTCTGATAATTTTCATTCAAATGTTGATTATCTTTTTTATTTTGACGTTCAGTACATTGAATACACTGAATGGGGATAAATGAAGGAGGGAAGTTGATGTGAGTGTATTGGCAAGAGGTGTGAGGTCCCCCGGGACACATGCCGAATATGTGTCGAATATATCTGTGCACAGCCCCCAGGGGGCGCTCTCTCTGCTGCTCCGAATGCATGATCCTCTCCATGTCCTCAGGAGCGGTGGGTGTGGGGGAGGAGTGAGGAGGAGGCCAGGGAGAGAGCCGCTGCCAGATTGGGAGTGACTCCTGACGCCGTGACGCTGACTCGGGGTGAATGGAGCCAGCTTCACCATAGCGAGAGCAGCAGGGGGGCAGTGCCCAGGAGCAGGCGGCTGATTGGCCAGATGCCACAGGCCTTCAGCGCTGGTTATCTTGGGTTTCACTTAAACCAGATCCCTTCTCTGGGCTGTAATCAGGCATTTGACACATTCTAGAATTTTGGCAATGTTTGATTAGCTTTAAGGGGCAATTTATCCCTTTGGCTAGGGAGAAATGCCATTCTTTTCTTAGAAAACCCTTTGTTTTCTGCAGGGTATAAACTTTTTCTAACTGCTCTTTTCTCCTTCTCTCAGACCCAGATGTGCTGGACACCTGGTTCTCTTCAGCCCTCTTCCCCTTCGCTATGCTTGGCTGGCCGCAACAGGTGTATAAACCCACCCCCCCCGTCACCTATGATCACCCCACTCATCAACGTTACGCCCCACTCACTCTCCCCTCCCACCCACAGACTCAGGACCTGCAGCAGTTCTACCCCAACAGCCTTCTGGAGACAGGAAGTGATCTCATTTTTTTTTGGGTGGCCCGGATGGTTATGCTGGGCGTGGAGCTCACTGGGCAGCTGCCCTTTAAACAGGTGAGGGTTGCAGGAGGCTTGCTAGTTATTTCTTCCAAATGCATGAAAAAGGAGAGTCTGAGTCCTTTCCGTCCCCATCTGACCTGTCACTGTCCAATAAATCAATAAAATGTAATGCACCACAACTAAGACTAATACCTTCATCGCAGTCTCGGCATACTATCAACTGACTCTGTAAATATGTTGCAAAATATGAATTTCCAAAGAACTTTCTTAAGATACGACAAGAGCTTTATTGTCAGTATATTGCGGTAAAATGAACTTTTTTGCTCACAATAATAACCGAATAACAATGGAAAACAGATTTAAGACAACAGTAAAATAGTTAATTCCAAAATAATCCAGACAGTGGACAGAGCAGTACCTTCATCAATAAGGTGAAAACAAATATAAAACACAGCTGTGTGTCCGAGGTCAGAACTTGGAGAACTTGGGAATGACGTGACACTCGGCCGCACTCCAGTACCAGTCGGAAAGCCATTTGGCAAAGCCAGTTCTAGCCGGCTTCGTTGGTAGCCATTGTTAGCAACGCCAGCTGATAACCACGCATTGTGTACCGTCTTGTGCATACAAACACCGTGGTAGCTTGTCCACAGATAGAGGTCGGGCAGTACTGTGTGTGCGAGCAGTTTAATGAGACACAGATAGTATGTAAGTGTTAATAAACAGTATATAACTACAGCTTTCTCTGCTGCCAATGAAGGTCGCAGCCATCTTGAATTCTGAGGCTGGGGTTCCAGTGAAAGGCACCTTGTGTATGCAGACTGTAAAGTGGCAGTGTGAGTGTGTACAGTGGCAGTGTGAGTGTGTACAGTGCCTGTGTTTGTGATGAGTGGCGAGAGAGCTGGTGGCAGGAAGACCATTCTGAGGTATCCAGCTTTGTGTTCTGGATCTTAACAGTGGAGTCTTGCCTATGTGATGAATATGCCATCATGTTCTGAAGTTGCTTTACCAGCACCAGTCAAAAGTTTGGACGCACTTACCGAAAGAGAGGTTTTTTTTGTACTATTTTACAAAAATTATGAAGACATCAAAGCCATGAAATTAAATATATGGAATTATGCACTGGACCAAAAAAGTATTAAAATTAAAAATGTTTTTTGGGGGGAGGTGTCAACTTAACTACTCAGAAGGTTGCCGGTTCAAATCCCTGGGTGAGCAGAGTGATCCCACCATTGGGCCCTTGACCAAGGCCCTTAACCCCAACTGCTCCATGGACTGGCTCACCCTACATTCTCCTCTACGCCAGATTCATGAGGTGGCCTCCTGGGATGCTATTCCAGCTGTCCTGAAGGGAATCCCACATATATGCTGAGCTCTCATTGGCCATTTTTCCTTCACTCCTCCTGGTCAAACTCCTCCAGAACCACTTCTACTGTGTTTAGGTCAGGTGGCCAGGTCATGTGATGTATGTCTGTTGTTCTCCTTCTTTGTTCTCCTTCTCTCTCAGGTGCTCTTTCATTCTCTGGTGAGGGACAATCACGGGAGGAAGATGAGTAAATCTCTAGGCAACGTCATCGACCCGCTGGACATCATTTCTGGCGTGTCTCTGCAGGTAATTCAACTCCCACGTCCTCAACTGGGCTTGGTGTGTATGGAGCGGAGTGAAGGGGAAGGGTGGCTTGGCAGCGCGGAGTCAGTCAGTCCCCTGGTGAAGTGCTAGTTTATCCTGGATGGGTTAACAGGACGTTAACCCATGTAACTGATCACTAACTGTGATCCACAGAGGCTTCAGGACAAGATCAAGGATGGAAACCTGGACCCCCGTGAAGCCAGTGTTGCCATGAAGGCCCAGGTCAGGAATTCCCCGGAAATCTCCCCTGCTGCATTCCCGTGCCTGCCACCCTGTGTCACCCCGTTCCTCCTGTCTTTTCCTCTCTCCAGAAGAAGGACTACCCCAAGGGAATCCCCGAATGTGGCACTGATGCCCTCCGCTTTGCCCTTTGCACTTACAAGACCCAGGGTGAGCCGAAGCGGAATAAAATAAGTACAGCCACTTTGGAATGTGTTCAGTCTGCTGTTATCCCATGTTTCTCTCCTTTTTAAGATGTACACACATACAGATCTAAAGCTGGGAGCGAAGCTTTGGTTAAAGCATAGTGTCTGCTGTTTATCCAGGACTCCTGCAGCTATTCACAGCATCGATTTATCCCCCAAAAAGCTGCACTCCCTGTACGATCCTGCCGAGGCCATTAACCAGGCTATGGCCCATAATAGACTTGGGTATTTCCATGTATAACAATAATACTGAAATAAACAAGGTTGGCCAGTGGTCACTGGAAAATCGGTGCACCTCTGGTCCGACTGTCGGCTCCATAATTAGCTGCTGTGCGTCTTCCAGTCTTTGGGCTCCTCGCTCTCCTCCGCCCTCCATCCCATCTCCAAGATTCTCCTTCGCCTTGCAGGGGAGGACATCAGCTTGTCCGTGTCCCAGGTGCTGAGCTGCAGACGCTTCTGTAACAAGATGTGGCAGACGGTTCGCTTCACACTGGGGGTGCTGGAGCAGGCGGGCAGGGATCCGCAGACCCTGGCGGAGGTAGAGAACAGTGTTAGCTGTGCCCCCCGCCCCCCCCCCCCCCCCCCGATCAGACCAACACCCAGCTTCTATTGTATTGATGCTTCTCTTACGTAGCATGAGACGCTAATGTACTCCAAGCCCACACTGCCTCATCCCTCCTCACTCCTCTTGTTATCTCCTCCCATCCTCTCTTCTTCCATCCTTTCTCTCTTCCTTTTGTGCCTCTTCACCCGATCTCTCCACACACTTCCTCCTCGGTTTCAAATTGCCGTGTGAACTTTTTAAAGAATAGGTGCAGGTGCTCAGGAATAATATGAACGTTAGGTGTCCTTCCCCCGTTCTGTCCCTTCCCGGACACTTGCCCTGATGCGATTTCTATTCTGTTTTCTATTGTGAGGAACCTTGAATGTTTTTGGGACAAATGAGGTCAGGGCTATTTTTGTCTTTGCCAGAGGCTTTAAGTGGCGCAGGCTGGACGATACGTGCAGCCCCACAATGAAAAGCGAGGGCCTGTAAGGTGATAGGCCTCCGGTGGACCTGCCAGCGTCGCCTCTTGTGCCTCTTTATGAATGTTTTCTGTGGGTAGAAAGAGAGTATTAGTTTGATGTCACTCTAAGGTCTCTCCCCTGTGGTGACGCCCCTCTCAGGTGTCCCCGTTCAGCAGCGAGGACCGGTGGCTGTGCTCCCGGCTCTACAGCACCGTGCTGCAATGCGAACGCGGGTTCGAGAGCTACAACCTGCAGGCCGTGACGACAGCGGTGCAGTCCTTCTGGGTGCACAGCTTGTGTGACGCCTACCTGGTGAGGCCCACGCCCCGCCCAGTAAAGCGAAGCCCTGCTTCACATTAACAGTACACGTCAGTAAAGCGAAGCCCTGCTTCACATTAACAGTACACGTCAGTAAAGCGAAGCCCTGCTTCACATTAACAGTACACGTCAGTAAAGCGAAGCCCTGCTTCACATTAACAGTACACGTCAGTAAAGCGAAGCCCTGCTTCACATTAACAGTACACGTCAGTAAAGCGAAGCCCTGCTTCACATTAACAGTACACGTCAGTAAAGCGAAGCCCGGCTTCACATTAACGGTACACGTCAGTAAAGCGAAGCCCTGCTTCACATTAACATTACACGTCAGTAAAGCGAAGCCCTGCTTCACATTAACGGTACACGTCAGTAAAGCGAAGCCCTGCTTCACATTAACAGTACACGTCAGTAAAGCAAAGCCCTGCTTCACATTAACAGTACACGTCAGTAAAGCGAAGCCCTGCTTCACATTAACAGTACACCTCAGTAAAGCGAAGCCCTGCTTCACATTAACGGTACACGTCAGTGCTTCACATTAACAGAACACGTCAGCATTTTTTCTTATTCATCACCACAGGAGTGCATCAAGCCTGTGCTGACTGAGGCGTCCGCGGAAGGCTTCCAGCGGCGGGCAGCTGCCCGGGGTGTCCTGCTACACTCTGTGTCCGTTTCCCTCACCCTCCTCTCCCCCTTCATGCCCTTCCTGACCGAAGAGCTGTGGCAGAGGCTCCGCCCACACTTGGCGGGCACCGTGGCAACCAGCCTGTGCCTGCAGCCCTATCCGCAGTCCAGCCAGATGGTGAGGAAACTTATTAAACCTATTAAGATGCCAGTAAAACTGCCGGCAGGATAATGGCCTTTGTTTGATTATTATAGTAAAGAACTTCGCCGAAAGGAAGCTATGTGGAAATGACAAAGTAAATCTTCAATGGAACTTGTCACGTTTCAAACTCCAAATGTCACAAATTAGTAATAAAAATGCAAATTGGTTTTGTGGCCAGTTGGCTGGATAAACATTCCCATATACTGAAATCTTTATGTATGTCTGTATGACATATATATATATATATATATATATATATATATATATATATATGACAGAACATCCTGCATGTTCCTGGTAAAGAACAATATCACGTTTTAGTGTTGAAATAACTGAACATACTTGTAGCAGTTGTACAGCTTCCCAGGGGGTGAATCATCCGTCCCGTTGTTTTGGGAATCTTATTGCAGGTGATTTTCTTAACCTTTTGAAAAAGTCTTTTGGGAATCGTGCATCGAAGCAAAGCATGAAGTTCACCAGGACGCTTTGATACGGTGTTGGTGACACATGAATGATCATTAGATGTTTCATAGGAGGCCAGTCGTGCTGCAGATCTGTGCTGAATTCCGGGCACTGTTTGTGTGCAGGCGTTTAATGAGACATGAATGAAATATCATGGCAGGCAGTGTATGCTAATTTTTGTTTTTGCCTCCCCCCACCCCACCACACACATACAAATTCCCTCCCCTCAACTTCAGAGCCATTGGCACTTTCCCCAGGAGGAGGCAGATTTTGCTTTTGTACAGGAAGTAGTCAGAGTGGCAAGAGGGTTGCGGACCCAGTGTCACATGACCAAAGAAAGACCTGACAGTAAGTTTTTTTTTTTTTTTTTTTTGTCATTTGCTTTTGGGGCTTATTGCAGCGCAGTGCCTGTACTGCACTGTACCGATAACATACTGCATGCATTTCACATCCGTCTAGTGTGGGTCGTCTGTTCGGCCAGCCAAGCTGAGATCCTCCTCCGCTTCAGCTCCACCATTCGGACCCTCAGCCGTGTCTCATCCCTAACCCTCCACTGCCCCCAGGGGGGTGGTGAAGCACCACCTAAAGGTTGTGCAGTGGATGTAGTTGACCCCAGCTGTGAGGTGCACCTGCACACCCAGGTAAACACAGGTTACTGGGGGTTAAAAATGCTGCACTTTCAGGTCACAGTGTGTATATGACATTAATATGTGCTATATGGTTTTAGTATGTGTACATGCTGTCAGCGTTATTGTGGTAGAATGTCCTTTTATTCAGGGTTAATGTACTGTACAAATCCCTTTTTGTGGAGTCTTTGGTGTACTGCACGGTGTGGTCAGCGAGGAGAAAATGTGTGACCTCTGACCTCCAGGGGACTGTGGACACAGACGCACAGAAGGCCTCGCTGTTCAATCGCAAAGAGAAGATCCTCGCCAAGTTGCAGCGGTGTCTCTCTCAAACCGAAATGCCACATTATGAAGAGAAGGTGCCGGAAAGTGTGAGACAGGAAATGCAAAACCGGGTAAGGTGCGGGCTTGGGGACGCTTAGGCACATGATGGCGGTGTGCAGCTGGTCGCATGATGGCCAAACCTCCATCAATGCTCTCTCCCATCCTGCTTCCCCCTCGATGTCTTACCATGTTGCCATCTGTCTGAAACAACTAGTCTTAACCCTGCCTGAAGAACTTCCTGCGTACAGTATACCATACTTGACATTAGCTATTGAGTTTCATTTGATCTCAGGAAGGTCACTATTGCTTATAATGAATAAATAAAAAAAATGATTTACAGTAAAGCATTGAAGTATTACAAAAATACACCAATAATAGATCTCTTTCTCTCAATTCATTGCTTCTGACCTGGCCATAAACACATTACTGTAAATGAAGTTTGAAAGTAATTTGCTTATATTCTAAAAAATTCGCATTTTGATTTTTTTTTTCTTTTGAAAACCATTAAAATCACTCTAGGTTAAATGTATTGAGTGTAAAGAAACAGGTGGAGTGATGAATATGAGGTATAAGCACAGTAACGTGCAGAATCACGACCATTGTGGCATTAATGTTCATTTTGTAATTTTCTTCTGTATATTAATTCTCAGATTTCTGCACTGGAACAGGAGTTGAAGAACATAGAGGATCAGCTACTAAACTTGCACCAATTAAAAGGACAAGGAAGCTGAGAGACAAGGATGGAAACGTTGTTTATGTACGAATTAAGAGATGAATCCGGCCGGTGTAGGTAGTGCAAGTCCTATAATCTACGATCTACGGATCTCACCTTCAAACTGCAGCAAACTAGTTATGAAATATGGACATGAAAACAGTCCTTAATAAATTATTTATACACACAGTGTTTTTATTTTATATAAAGTTTTCTTGAATTGCATATCTTTTACTCACTGATACTATCGAGAAAAAAAAAACGGTTCTGTTCCTCAGTATGCTGGACTATTAATTTGCATGGCTTGCAGGCTCTTCCGTATAAAAAAAAGATTAATTAAAGGGATCTGCTAATTGTGGGATGATTTTTAGATGTTATGGTGGAGGAAATTGGTTTGTCAATCAGCTTATGACATGTCAAATCAATCAACCTGGTATGTATAAACAGCTCTGGAATAAGTGAAGAGACCAGGGCAGAGTTTTCAATTTCACTGATTTATCAATGTATGGGTCTGCGCCTGTGTAAAATATACTTTTTTTTTGCAAACTGCAGCCTGGTTCTTCCCTGCTTCTCACTGATAAAGGGCTTCTTCCTTGCTTTATGGGACTTCAGTCCTGCTTCTAGGAGCCTGTCATGAACTGTCCTATAAGTGCACTTCATACCACTTAATGTTTCCAATTCCTTTGAAGGTCAGTTGAGGTCATCCTCTGATTTATGACGCACTGTCTGATATATTGACTGTCATCTCTGGCATTAGGAAGTAATTTCTGCCCTCTACCTGGCTGGTTTCTGGTCGTTCCCAGTGTAATTTCTGCATAACAGGATTATATCACTCTCTTGTCTTCCTTCAAATTTGTCATCCACAAAGTAAGGTGACCATAAAGTAACATTACTTAACTTCGTGCTAGTTCTATGCCACGAGCAATGTTGTTTTGAACTTTAGGCATTTCACGTACTAGTTTGTCAGGTGTTCATTCTCACATGAAGCTGGTCAAACGAGTTGAACAGAGACTTTCCCACGCCTATTTTTCTGACTAAAATGCATTAATACTTTATCGTTAAACCTGCACCTCAATAATTAACGCGTTTCACTCTTTGATTTAAATTTCTGGAAATTTACATTGTTTTACTTATGGAAATTGCCTGCATTGTAGCATTAATTTTCTGCTTCTGTCTATTTCATTTGCACATAAATTCTCATTGTTGCCTTCGATCAGGAAATTAATAATGGGAATATGGACATTTTATAGCAGTCATGTTTAGTATGTTAGGACATGACGTTACTGTGTGTTCATTATTACAGGCGTTACACAAAACGCCGGTTCAGTCGGTACACCTCTCTATTGCACTAATTTCTGTTAATCTAATACAACACAACTAATTTAGTTAGTGGCGGTCATCAATAGTCATCTTCAGAGGTGTGATATGTGAATGTCAGTATTTATGTGTGTATACTTATTTTAGCACATGTCTTTAGTTATGCGATACTCTTGGGAACGAAGTTTTTAATATTACTACCCGGAAAGAAGAATGTATGTCTAAAAAGGATGTTAATTAGGCCAGCGTGCCAGTAATTTCATAACTGGTGGGCCTTCTTATTATAAGCGTATAAAATAAGATAAAATTTATATTTGTGTTTCATCAATGATGGTATGACGTTGCGAAGGATTCGCCGACGCCTCGCGACGGTTGCCAAGGTGCCCCTGTTGCTAGGGAAAACTGTCAGGAGGGGGGAGGGAGTCGTGGCGCTCGGGAGGTGAGCTCGAGGGGCGGGGCTTACTTAATGAGTCAATCCGGAAGTGGAGTGTGTGTGTGTGTAACGCTGCACTGGGTGTCAGATAAATAATATTGTGGCTGGAATCCGAAGAGCCGAAGCGGGCGTTGAGTGAACCTGGGGGAATTTCACCCGAGATAGCTACCGGCTAGTCGTCGTTTGCGGCGGAACTGCACGTGTATATTTTAAATAACATGTCAATGGCGGATCTGAGATAGACAGGGGTGAAAGAGGGGGGAAATGGGAAATCTGTGGATAAGAGGCGACGGCGTATTGGCGTTGGTGAAATAAGGGCACGAGAAGGGAGGGAAGAGTGAAGCGTGAAGCCGGTTTAAGCGCATTAATTGTGGATCGCCCCAGCGAAAAGCCCGGAGGCTCGTGGCAGCGGAGGAAGGTGAGATTCAAATGTAGTTGTGCGCGCGTGACTGGAAGTCAGTATGCCGTGTGTATGATTTAGCTAGTTAGCCTTTTAGCCAGGAGCTTGTTTTGTTAGTATGAGTAAAGAGAAAACGGGAGAAAATGCTGAAAGTCAAGATGAGAACTTTTATTGTGAAAGAGCGAGTGCGGTGCGGATCGCGAGCCTGCGCGAGTCACCGGGTAAAACTTAGCTAGTCCGCCGGACCCCTGACAGGGGTAACGTTAGCCAGTTATGAGTTTTATTGACTAGCTGTCGAGGCTGACGTGGTGCCAGGTAGTTGGCCCGACACGTTTGCTTTGCTTTAACCCGCAGAAAGGCGCCTAACACGTAGGCATAATGGTAGCAAGCTGGCTATATGTTCCGTGGGAACAGGGATGAAATATATGGTGCCGGGTCATTCTGAGTTTCCAGTTTTCAATCATGCGGGTCTGTCGTGTAGATCTGTCAAGGCGTTTAAGACGGAAAACGCCGTGAAGTAATGCATCGGCTTCACCCGGAGTGAAAGTCTTAGGAAATTAACAAGACTTTGGGTTGGTGATGACCGGGGAATGGGAACTCACTATTTGAGGATTTCTGGCTGTTCCCCCTCCCCCATGCTTTTTGAAGCCAAAGTTTATCCTGCAACTTTTTTTTTCCATTTTAAAAATTCGCTTACTTTGGGTTTTCTGATGCACTTTGACCTTTGGTTTCCTGTGTAAGAACCTACCAGGCAGTCACACGTTTTCAGGCAGAAAGAGGCTGGAACCGGACTGGGAGACGTAGGGGGTTAAAACGTTTTGCGAGAATCCAGCTTTACGTTACTTAATTGTTTTTGCCCCGATGCCGCCGAAATGGGCACTGAAAGAAAGATCAATATTTCTTTAAGGTACAAGAACTACTTCGAGTTGTCACCTCTCTACTCATTACTATTTTGTGTCTGATTTTGTCTTGCATCATGCATGGTTGGTGTGTAACCTCGTTTCCCGTGTTCAGATTTATTTTACAACTTTGCGTGTAAATTGTTTGTCTGTGAGTCTCCCTCCCTTTAATTTTAAGTGCGGATATCATGCGTGTTTCACCCTTTGAGACCATGTGTTTTCAATGAGCGAGCTGGCTATGCTGATGTTACAGATGTGGTCTGTATTCAGTGAAAAATCACGCGCCAGTACACATTTCAGCATGGCGAGTAGTAGAGTAAATGCTTTCTCGTATGTCTTTGTCTTGAATGGAGACTATAGTATGTTTGGGATTTGCTAAGCATAATAAGTTGTTGCATTTACGTGGGCAACATTAGGTTAAAAGCAGATTGTTTCTTTGACATGTATGATAATTACATGTATGTGCTTTTTGTCCAAGATCTCATGCAAGTGAGGATTTTGTTTGGTTGTGGATAGCAGCTGGGTCACCGGAATCCCTCGGAGTTAAGATTCAGGGGCCAAATGTAATATGATTGCTCTGCTGGTCAAAGATTTGAATCCATTAACTTATGCACATAGACAATGGTTTCTAATCCACTAAGCTACGCACTACCCCAAATATGGTGGTAAGGTGGTCGATTTTAATTCTATGATCATGAATGCATAGTAGTATGTAGATGATGACGATTTACCTTATATGGTACCTATGCACCTCGTGTAGCTGTATCGCCATAACGATTAATGCTGTATCACAGTAGAACTTAGTTCAGTGCCTTCTGTTCTCTGATAGTCCTCACATTGATGGCTTTAGTTTTGCTAATAGGACTGGAATGCTGCTACATATGACTATTGCAGTTTGTACCTCGAATTCACTTTCTTGATGACTGTATGCACGTTTGAATTGTTTTTTCTGAGTTTTCATTTTTTTGCAATGGCGTAATGAAAGCGAGTCTCCATATTTAATTTTTTTTCACCCAACTGTCTCAGCCTCACCCAACAGCAGGGCTCACCCATCGATGTTCAGTAATGCCGTGCATTCTGTGCGTCAGGGAAAAGGTGTCACGTTTGCGCTCATGGCTCCCAGAACTCTTTGACTTTGACTCCCTTGTATAATTTGGTGATTAGTGGCAGTCTGTCAAATGCCTCAGTGGGGGGTGGTGGTGGTTGACTGGAGGTTTTTCTGAGCATATTGTGGAGAAGCTTAAAGCATGCGTGCTGCCTGAGAGCCTTCCACTCAGGTGTGTGATTAACAGAAGCCAGCCCGAAATACCACAGCCTGTCAGAGACTTACCTCCATCAAAGGAATGCTTTCACATGGGACTTATATCTTGTGCATATGTGGATTAAGAAATCCGAGCTGCCTCTTTGTGAACTCCTCCACCCCGTAGGTGCCATTTTGTGGCATTTTGCTTTTTTTCCTCCCTCATTTCCTATGCATTACTGTCCCACATATACACAATTCCTGTTAAACAATGTCACTGAGAGGAAACTTGTACGTAGGGAATTAACACATGTGAGGCATACTGTTGCTGCTCCCGTGACTGTATTCTTCATTTATAGAGGGGGGGGGTGGAACAATTCGACCGTCGAGTACACTCACAACTGGGAAGCCATGTAATTGTTTAAAAGGAAAAAGTTCAAGAAAAACGTCATCGCAGCTAGATGATAATGTAGTCAGATACTTCATCCAGCAAATTATGAGTTTCCTGTGTCGGTATGAGCCTTGATTTTGTAAGAGATTGTATGTGAAATGCATTTAATTATTTTCGGGTTGTAGCTTAACACAGCTCCTGTAGAACATGCTCCCTGATATAAAGTAGTCCATTGCGATATGGTAAACTCTGTTTCAAGACAACTAATCTATTTTTTTTTTTTAAAGTCTTAAACCATTTCCTGCTCTTGTTACTTTCACCCAGGGCCACAGTAGTTCTTTGAAGGTATTGTGATCTGTGTATTCTTTAGTTATTTTTGACTTTCCATTTGTTGTTTTATTCACATGCAGAGTAGTGAATGTGTACATGTGGATTTCATTTAATGCGATTTTTAAAAGACTGCATTTCTCCTGAAGAAAAGCACAGAATTACCTTGATACCCAGACATACAAGACAATGGGTCACGGAGGTGGACTCCAAGCCTGCAGAAGTCTTTCCTGCTGAGTTCTTGTAGAACATTCACTATCAGCAGTTTTTTACCCTTCCCCTTTCCTGCAAAATGAGGGAAAAAAAACTTGTTTTGATGCATTGAATGTCTGGTGGTATCTAGGAGTTGGGTCATTGCCGCATTGCTTATTGTGCAACATCATATTTGTGCTAAAAAGAATTGTCTAGATTATAATGATACAAATAAAATGTGCTTCAGCTGCAACGCTTTTTTTCATGCAGAGTAGTTGCTACCATAATCCTCCCTCTTTGGTATTTTATATTGGAGACATTCTTGAGGAATTAAACCATTAATGTCAGTCCTCCACCACAGGATTGTAGAATTATTGTAAAAAGATTTTATGGCTGTTTCTAGTAACATCTTGGCTCAGATTTCTCTGTTGTTAGTGTAGATGCAGGAATGTGAGATTTGTTCTTTGAGACGAGTCACAGGAGTGAATTTTCTCGCAATGCCCTAACTTGTTTCCCCCTGTTCTCTTTCTCTTGCAGAGTGATGGCAGAAGGGTAACACTGCAGCGTCTCACCCCCCACCCCAATATTACCCCTTCCTTTTCCCAGCCCCCCCGTACTGGTGCACTTTCCCTGTATTCTGTCTCCCCTGTCCCCAGCTTTCCGTTGCCTTTTGTTTGATGAAGAGATCTTCCAGAAATTTGTTTACACTCATGTGCCCACCGTTGGTGATTGCTGTATGCTTTTCAGCAATCTATGTGCGTATATGAATGAGTACAAAAAAGAAAAGCAAGACACTCAAATTCCCTGATAATATAGTGCAATTTTCTGCCATCAAACATCTTGCTATGTGATTGGATCTTTCCATTTGAATTATGTACCTGGATTTCTGTGATTGTTCTCAATTTGTGTCTGTGATTAGAGTACCTAGTCTTTCCCTACATTTTGATTAGACCCCTTGTTTTTATTCTATTGTAGTCTTACCTGCTTTAGTTTTTATTTTTCTGGTACTTTATTCTTCTTGTGGTGTCATTGGGCCATGGTTCGCAAGAAAGGTTCCCTTATTTTGTGTGGTGCTTTCTTATTTGTTGCCTGGAATGCCTTGCTGCTCCTTTTTCTTTGGGGGCGGCCTCCTATTGGTCGTTTGGGGGAAGGAGGCGGAGCTGAGCCTGGTGGCAGAGAGGAATGGGGAGTCCGAGGAGCTGACCTAGCAGGGGAAGTAATTCGGTTGGCAGAAGAAGTAGAGTCAGAGCTCGAGATCCAAAAACAACTGCTAAAAGAGATACAAAGTCATAGGTCACTATGGGAACGACATAGAGAAGCTGGAAAGACAGGGATGGCTGGTCAGAAAGATAAAAACAGCATGCCAAAGGAGACGCCACGATTGTTGCAACCACATCTTAAAAATGATGGTTTGGATACGGACCATAATGGAGAGAAACATTCAGAGGGCGTTTCAGCCCTCCCCAGCTCTGAACTAAACAAGAAAGAACCAACAAACGCCATGAAATTGGCTGCCACCGTAGCACCATCTCCAGTTATCATTCCCATTTTAGTTATTGCTTGCAACCGAGTGACTGTAAAAAGGAGCCTCGATAAATTGATAGAATATCGACCATCCCCAGAACTTTACCCAATCATTGTCAGCCAGGACTGCGGACATGCCGAAACGGCCGCCATGATAAGCTCTTACGGCAGTCAGGTGACCCACCTCAGCCAACCGGACCTCTCGGACATCCCTGTGCGCCCAGAACACAGGAAGTTCCAGGGCTACTACAAGATCTCCAGACACTATCGCTGGGCACTGAACCAGGTTTTCCGAACGCTGGGATACTCCACCGTTGTCGTTGTCGAGGATGACCTGGAGGTAAATATTAAGCTTGTTCGTTTTTTTCTCAGCAGATTAAAAGTTGTGTTGCATTGTTCTTAGTCATTTTAAGTGTTTATGAATGGTAGTGAAACCAGTTTATTGTATGTACTGTAGATTAACAAAGTTTGCACTAGGTTTTGACTGACTTATGTCTGTCTAAATGTACTTTTTCTTATGCAGTTGTCAGTTGTGTGCTTTGCATGGTTCTTCGTCTACTGTTAAATCCAAATAAAATCACATCTATAATTTTTCCGTAACATTGTGTGTTATTACAATAGGTTGCCATCACTAATTTTTATACTTTTTTTTTTTTTCTTTTTTTTTCTTAGGTCTGTCTTGATTTTTGCAAAGGATTTTGGCAGTGTTAAAATTTACTGAAGTTTATATTTTATGCTGTTTTTACTGCTTATAATGGATGTTATGCTTAAGTTGTCCATTAAATTGCCTTATTTAATGAGTGTTTGCCGGCCTGATGTCAGTGGTCAGAAAATGCAGGTCTTTAAGTAACAGCCAAAGCAAATCGATCAAGGAAAAGCAGGCAGCTGCTTGTTCTCAGTGTCTTTTGCTGGACAAAATAGGAGCTGTCAGCATGGGAAGTGGGTGCCACTGCTTCTGCTCAGAGGCTGATTGGTTAGTTTAGGTGGAAAGAAGAAAGAATGAGACTGTAAACAGTTCATTCTAATTGTCAGAAAGCCGTCATACTTGATTGCTTGTTACAATCAATGGTTTGTCTTACTGCAGGCACGTGTCACATGTTGGGTTTATTGATCACTTTTTGCATCAGTGCTTTTAACTTCTTGCTGCATTCTTCCAGGTGGCTTCAGATTTCTACGAATATTTCCGGGCTCTTTATCCCATCCTGCACTCGGACCCCACTTTGTGGTGTGTCTCCGCCTGGAATGACAATGGCAGAGATGGACTCGTGGACTTGGGGAAACCGCAACTCCTCTACAGGACAGACTTCTTTCCGGGTCTGGGCTGGATGCTTCTTAAGGAATTGTGGGAGGAACTGGAGCCCAAATGGCCAGCCTCATTCTGGGACGACTGGATGCGTCAGCCGGACCAGCGCAAAGACCGATCCTGTATTCGACCAGAAATATCCAGAACCATGACTTTTGGACGCAAGGGAGTTAGTCAGGGTCAGTTTTTTGACCAGTATCTGCGTTACATTAAACTGAACACTGATCCTGTGCGCTTCACCGAACTGGATCTGACTTACTTGATTCATGAGAAGTACGATGAAATGTTTGAGAAGGAAGTGTACAGTGCCCCCCTAGTGAAGATTGAGGATCTCCAACAAGGTGGCAGCTTGAAAGGACGGGGCCCCTTTCGGGTGCAGTACTCCAGTCGAGATAGCTTCAAGGTCTTTGCCCGTAACCTTCTGGTGATGGAGGACCTGAAGTCTGGGGTCCCGAGGGCGGGGTACAGGGGTGTGGTTAGCTTTTTGTCAAAAGGCCGACGAGTCTATTTGGCGCCCCCTCCTGGGTGGACCCGCTATGACACCAGCTGGAGTTGAGGTTCATAATTGGGGCTCGGGTGGGGGGGGCGAAGAGAGGACAAGCGAGACAGCAAGAATGGCTGCGGAACAAGAGGCGCACCCTCTCAAACCAAAGAAAATGTCAAATGAAAGGATTGCTGAAGAAATAGGTGTTGGTTGTTTTGGAATTTAGGGTGTTAAGTGGCAAGGGAATATGAATTGGAATAGACTAGAGAGAAGTGGTGAAGGGATTGGTGTGTCACTAAGCCAAGAGTACAGTGTGGGCACAACGAAAGAGTAAAACGGGTGTGATTTACACTGCGTGTAGTCAACAGCGTATCAGCTTTTACAGTTAAACTCAGCTTCCCCATTTTCTACATGCAGCAAAGGTTGATCTTCTGAAAGACCCGTCACCTTCTTGCAGAACTAGAGCAGCAGATGTTGTGATATCTTTGAGCGCGAGGGTAGTGGGCTTCCACTGGTTTGGTGGGTAGCCATTGTTGAATGCTGTGATGGAGTCCGTTCAGGAGACCATGGCAGGGATTTCCAAGGAGAATTGTTTTGGAAAAGTAGTGCACATGGAGTGTTGATGTCATGTTAATTTTTTTTTTTTGCCTGCTTGAAACTTTAATCTGATAAGCTGTGCTACTTAAATATGTATTTTTGATTATGCATATTAGTCAAGTGATCATTCTTCCAGTATCAGTTCCCAGCAGATGAATAAATTTATGTAGTAAAATGGATTAAAGATGCATTAAGATTCGCAGTTTAAAATAATTTTTGGTAGCTTCTGTGGTGTAAAATAATCGGCGTGAAAAGCAGCTGTACATAGCATTTTACTCCTCAACGCATCTGACAGATATGCACGAAGTTGTGGCGTCTTTAAAAGTCGCCCGAGTCTCGACAGTCGAGGCCGTTATACATGTATAAATTCGTGTAATTCTCTTTGCGCCCATAGTTTTTGAGGTTTCGTAATATTTATTACATGCCGAATTTGCGATGATTCAGTTGCTTTTCTCTTGTGAACCTTAATATACACGTTTTCGGCCATCTATGCAAAATTTAACGACCAAACAGCTTTAGTTTGAAAGTTCTTTAAGCTCACAGGTACTTATTCGTTAGTCCATTCTTAGTTACTGGGTCTATGGCTGAGGAACGCAGCAGTGCCATTACTCCTAAAACAGGAAGAAGGAAAAAAACGGCTTTTGTTAATTTTGCTATACAGAGTGTTCAGTCTGTGGAAGCTCTTGGAGTCATTACTGTTCTTGACTGTCTTTGAGTGTGAAATAAATGTCCTGTTTGTAGTTACACCCTGTTTATTAGATTAAAAAATGCTGAATGTTTTATGTAGAAAGGGGACTGATTCATCCATCGACTGTATCGCTTTACTCTTTGCGTTGTGCCCAGTCAAATAATGAGGAAAGTGGGTCCTCAAGGTTTAACTGCGCTTTTGTTTATTTTATTTTACTTTTTTCTCCATTTGAACAACTTTCCTCCCTGTACTTGTTTTCCTGCAATTTTCCAAAGTAATGGATAAGTGTGTGTGACCAAGTACAGATACATAATGCTAGTTTTACTAGTAAAATTCTAGAATTAAATTGGCATTGTGCTTTTGAATTTGATTATTCATGAAAACTGAAATTTTGTCATACTTTGATTAAGTTGCCAGTCTTTCTAAGCAGTTTGTACAGTTCATACTGAAGTATAATCGATTCACATATGCAGAACAGTATGGTTTTTCTTTGACAGCGTACTATACTGTACACTACTTGAAACGGGTAGTAGTATAGTCCCATGACATTCAAAAATGTTTCAAGGTTAGGTTTGTTCAAAAACCAATGATTATTTTACAAGTCTGTTGCAATTTAAGGTGTCGATAAATGGGATGAAGCCTAGTGAGATTATATATATATAAAAAAAATATACATTATTTCTATTCTTTTGGAGAAATTATTTTTCTTTTGGATTTTGGTTATCTTCTAATAGTGATGTGAAACCACTGCCTGACATGTTTATAACTTTAATACATGGAGAATAAAATTGAGTATTTTAATATTTGCCTGTTTACGTGTCATTTTGCTCCTGGTTTCTCCACCAGTTTCATTTCACTATTTGCCTACTTCCGGCAGCTACATTTTTCCATTTCCATCTTATCTTTCCTTTACACTCATCCCACCCATATTTTCCTGTTGCGTCCAATAGTCACTGTGGGTTTCCTGCATGACTTAGCAGTGCCACACTGCACAAGCCAGAGCGCTTACTCACTCGACTCCAACCTGGACCCAGTTTTTTGGACCTGGACCTTTTTTGCCAACTTGTTTCAATACTTCATATGGTATTTAAACATGTGGGTTTCAGACAAGGTGTCAGCCATGACTCGTTACACTGTCTCATTAACCAAAGTCTCAAATATAGTCACACATGGCTGTTTGTGGTTTCATTTGAGGAAGTTACCATGTTCAGTATATTACAAGAGTCTCTGTTTAACAATTTCTGTAAGCAGTATTTTGCATGGAAGTATGACTGAAAGTAACCGATGCAGGAAATGGTAGTTTAAGCCAGAGAAAAACACAAATCATTGAAACCTTTTAGTTTTCTGTAACGGTGAACGCCAGCATCCTCAAACTCGCATAGTAACTCCTTTCAGGGGGAGAATCTTCAATTAATGATGATTTAATACAGAACACACGAGAGAAGTGGAAACAGAACCAGTAATTCTGAACAGACACTATGGGTGAAGTGTAGATAAAACTTTTACTTTTTTCAATAAATGCAGAACATCGAGCTAAAACAACTGCCCGCCCCCTGTTTTATCAACACCCCCTACCTTTCAGTTCGCCAGTTCTCTGTTTCAATGTTACAGAACTACCACAAGCGACTAACAAGCTACACCACAACACGATTAACTGGCTTGTTTGCTAACCAAAAACATCAGGAAGCATGTCAATGGAACAAAAAGCTGCCTGTTCAGTCAATATTAAGTAAGGAGAGTAAAATTAAAACCAATTACACAAAAAAAAAAAAAAAAAAAAAAATCACAAAACAAAAGTGACCATCAAAGCCAAAATTATATGACTAGTCTTCATGCTACCTGCATGTAACATCCACCGGCTATGGGTGGCAAAGTCAGATCAAACTTGATTTCTTCAAAAGAAAATAAGAGCTTAAGAAATCATAAAGACAAACTCTTCTGCATGGGATCCACTTCTATTATTAAATCTAACGATCGCAAATGCAGTCAGGGCTGCTGGAATCACCCTCTCTTATTTAAACAGTGTCCACCCCCCACCTCTCCCAGAAGACAGCGTGTTGATCTTCTTTCTTCCTCCTTTTTATCGGGTTTGCTCAACTGTGGAAAGACAAAGCAGAGTGTACCTCAGACCATCAGCCGGATGTCGAGTGGCGCGGAAGTGACGCGCCGGGCCGGGTGAAGGATAGCTGACACAGCTACACTCGCTCAGCCAGGAGGGGGTGTTGACGTAAAACACAGGCAACGGTGCAACACACCAACACCTCACAGGAAATCGCTATGCTGCTGATTCAGTCTTTTACACTTTCAGCTTTTGAGTGTTTATAGCGATCCTGGCCAATCTCATGCGCAAAGGGCCGGTGTGTATGCAGGCTTTTGTGATCACCTGTAGGTCAGCTGTTCACACCCAGGTGTGAGGAATCTTCAGCCAATCAGTCCTCTAATTAGTGACCTAATCAGGAAGTTGCAACGAAAACCCGCGAACACAGCGGCCCTTTCCGGATTTCCCACCGTGGTTAATAGGTGCCAGACGACAGAGTACAGCTTAAGTGCTGTGTTCAGAGGCCGTTCACTGTGCACTGGCTCCAACAACTGTCAATAACAATTACACCATCGTAACAGGCAACAGACACACAAATAGTTTGTGTCAACACTAAGCCTTTCAAGTCCAACCAGTTTTATTATGACATCAGACATCTTATGAAGACTCAGCTCTAATCCTACCATTGGTTGGGTTTTTTTTCGTGGAAAAGGCTGCTTTTATTATTTCCACCAGTGGTCTACTTAGATTATGTAATCTGCCCAGTTACTGGGCCAATGATTTGCATGCATTTCCCTACATGTTCATCATACTCAGATCCGAACACCAGAGCAATATGCTGACACTCCACTAACAGTTTCTGAATTTATATACCCATATGACTATGAGAGTGTAAATATGTTTTTGATGAAATGCATCACCCCGAAGACCTACTGCTGTCCAGGTACTCATGTTTCTATTTTGCTGGTTCTATAGCCCCCCCCCCCATGTTACTGAGCCGCAATGGCTGGGCTTGCACCGTCGGAATGTGGCCCGGCTGGGCGGGTTCACTCACTGTAGGAGGAGATGTCGATCTCCTCAGGGAGCTCGCTGATGTTGACCTCGAAGCGGTCCTGCACGTCGTTCAGTGTACGCGCGTCGTTCTCGTCCGACACGAACGTGATGGCCAGGCCCTTGGTCCCAAATCGCCCTGCCCTGGCCACCTGCAGGGCGACATGGGACAACAGGGCGTATTCCTATACCCTTCCAAGGTCCGCAGACTGCGGGAATCACACACCCTCCATTTCAAAAACCACCTTTAAAACTTCATTGTTCACGGTACAGATTCTGTGTGTACATTCGCAGTGAGGGCCAGCCGGTGGAGGCCAGTATGTTACCCTGTGTAAGTAGGTGTCCGAGTCCTCTGGCATGTCGTAGTTGAAGGCGATGTTGACTCTCTCGATGTCCATCCCACGGCCGAACAGATTGGTGGCCACCAGAATTCGGCGCTGGAAGTCCTTGAACTGCTGGTATCGGGCCAGCCTGCAGCAGGGTGAGGGTGGTGGGATCGCATGAGGGGAGGAACATCTTTGCATACCGCAAATCTAACAAGCGTCTACAGCTTCCGGGTCCAAACAAGGGCTCGTTTCTTAATGCATCAACCGCATGAAGGGCGGGAGACGTCCGGGGTGCATGAGCGCATACAATGGCTGCACAGAGGAGCGCTGTGGGACAATGCACAAAAGGCACGCGTGCGGACAGCGGCTGCCGGTACCTCTCCTCCTGGGGCATGCCGCGGTGGATGCCGATGGCTGGGAAGTTCTGTTCCACCAGCAGCTGGGCTAGAGCCACGCAGCGCTGCACCGACTTCACGAAGATGACCACCTGGCCCAAGGAACCATGGTCAGAGTCCTCCTTACCCTCAACACCCACCCACGGACTCCGCTGGTCTGCATCCAATCTGACAGCTTTGTATATCTAGCATTTCTGCTCACAATCTTATTTTTCTAGTTAGCCACTGTTCTGAAATGCTCCAAACATGGTGAACATCTTGCCCATAACTCCTACCTCATAATTGCCTGAAACTCCTCTTTCCAGGCTACCAGATAATCATGAGCCACACATTTCATCACATTCTCTGCCGACTACGGGCCACGGTGCTGCTTGTGCCGTAAAAACAGACTGAAACCAGCAGATGGTACTTTCAACCTAAATTACTTCCATAACTGCAGAAACTAGGTTATTTTTCTGTATGCCGTACGTTCAGGGACACTGAGAAGCACAGGCAATGTTAAGATCATTACAGTATCATGGCTTATATCAAATTAGCTTACACACAGAACCATTTCAGCATAATGATGCAGAGAAGTCATCAGTTTATGTTTTAAAGAAAACCATCACAGCCATCTTGGTGGGGGGGGGGGGGGACTCAAGACCAGGACTTGAACACACAATCTTTTTAGCACACACACCTGCTTATGGGGCATTTATAAGTCTGGTTGCTTAGCAACTTGTCAGCATCATTTTACCCATTGTTGCTATTCAGAGTGCACCTTCTTACGGCCTCCGCTGAAGCAGCATTTGGTTACAACAGCATACCCTCTGCCACACTACAAGTTGGTTTCATGCGGAGGCGGATGGTTCAGGTCCAGAAGGTACAAATCCAGACCAGGATTTTGTTTCAACCAACCAGTACACTGTGAATGTAACACCTTGTACTCAACTGGTTGGTTGAAGTCAAATCATGGTCCGGATTTGTACTTTCTGGACCTGAACTTTCCACCTCTGGGGTCAGGAAGACTGAAGACTGTTAAGCAACCCCAGTTCACTTGTTTCAGAAATGGTGCAACAAAACATGACCTGAGGAGGAGGGTCCCCCCATCCCGTCGTGTACCTGGTTGAACTCCAACACATCCAGCAGGTCAAAGAGCTTCCTGTTCTTCTCGTTGTCCTTCAGCTTCACATAGTACTGCTGCAGCCCATGTAGGGTTAGCTTGGTCTCATCGTCCACAAAGATTTCCATTGGCTGAGGTGTGCAGGAGAGGGATTGGCGGAATATGCACAGGTATGGAGGGTGTGTGTGTGTGTGGTGGGTTTGGGTTAGGAAGGGTGCAATGAGAAATGATGGGAGTTATTAACCAATGAAGGGGTCAGAAGAAGAGGAGAGGATGAGAGTCATGGATCCATGGCGATGGATGTGATGGGTGGAAGAGAAGAGAGAAAGGTAGGGAGAAAGGGATGAAGATTAGAGAACACACGCCCCTCCCTGCCTGCAAAAGGTGCCTGGTGGGACTGTCACACCAAACAGTCAACACCAAGATAACAAACGCATCACAAACATAGCATGCAGGCTGAGAAACTCCACTGTACGTGCGCATGTCAACACACCACAAAAAATATCACAAACGAACATAAACACACACATAAGCACTACAGCAGGTTACAGAAGCTGTGCAAGTTATGACAGCTATATCTAATCGGCCATTTTTTTTAACCAATCATTTATTTTTCTTCTGTAGGAATTTAATCACACAAATTCACCACCACGGTTCCTCATTTAAAAACCTGCAAACCGATTCACAAGTTAGTGATCAGCTCTTCATTTCTGAAACACCTCCGGATGTTCTTTGGGGGAAAAACGAACCCAGACTACAAATGTTTATGGAACTATGATCCACCTTCCCAGCTAATCCCATAAAAAGGTTAAATAACAGGGAAATTCTCACAGGGAATTATGTGAGACTACAAAATATTGGCAGCTGTCCTTCTGGAAATTACACAAAAGTATCATAGTATTACTTTGGAAAATAAGTCGCGTATCATTTAATGCGGCTTCCAACCATCTAAGCAGGGTGAAAACGAAGGGATCTGCTGGTACAAAATCATAACAGCCATAGGAGTTTGGACTGAGGTTACATTTGATCAGTTTAGTGATTAGACAGATTTTTATTTCTGCTCTGGTCCTGAATTCCTCTTGACAGGGACAGACTGAATTATCGATTTAAAATCAGGCGAAACTGAAAGCCATCAATTCTTATTTGACTGAAGAACACACAGCAAGACAGTTAACTTTAATATCCATCCATCATATAACCAGAGGTGGAAAGTTCAGCTTTAGAAAATACAAATCCAGACCGAGATTATGTTTCAGCCAACCACTTGAGTATAATGGGTACGGGTTGGTTGGAACAAAACCTTGGTCTGGATTTTTACTTTCTGAACCTGGATCTTCCACCTCTGTATTTATTGACTTATCCTCGTCTCAGGCAGCGTATGACAGTAGGCTGGTTTTTAACATTAATATACTTATGTGGTACTAGAATGAAAACCTTATTTTTTCATGTTTTAACTAATAATTATAAATATTAATTCCAACACAAACTGATCGGGGCTTGTCTCAATATAAAATCCTCCACCTGTTTTTTTACAGCCGCTAACCCTATGTAGGGAGGCGGGGGATCCGGAGCTGATCCCAGAAGCTACAGGTGCAAGGCAGGGAAGAGGCACCAACCCATCACAGGGGATTGTAAAACCAAAGGTGTTTTATTCAAATAAAACAAGCTGCGTGTTTTTTTGTTAAATCTTTTTACACATCCTGGTTTTCTGCACTCAACACGAAACTGACACAAATAAAAAAATAAAAACGCAGGAAGATGTTTAGTTTAACTTAATTGTGAGGATCCGTTCAGCAAATAGCTGATGAACACAAAGTAATTAAGAGCTGTTCAGAACAAACACCAGCACGGTCTCTGGGACAAAAGGCCTGCACTGTCTAACCCATAGCCCAGATAATACAATTACACTGAATTCCAGGCTTTAATTAGTTGCATCAAAGAACCATTTTGGACTTCCTGTCATCTTGTCTTCTCTACACTGTTCTTTTTTCCCACCAAAGAACAACCATAGGTGTGGCCTTAAAAATATTGGCCAAACGGGGGCCTGCAGTAACGTGATCTCCTCAGAACTGAAACAAGGAACATTTCACTTACCTACTGCAAAATATCAGTCAAGAAATGTCCTAGGCACTCACTGTGCGTCTCACTGTCTGAAAGTGCCTCTGGAGGTCTGTCCCATCCTTCTGTCCGTCATCTAAACTTCAGTCTGGTATCATATCAAGTTCCTCCAAGTCAAAGTCCTCATTCCAACCTGACTACTCTTCACAGTCCTTATTTCTGATCTGTATTCAACAGGTAATCCTCAGCCAGCCACAAACTGATCCGAGATCAGTCGTGCAGAAGCAGGTTCAGGTTTCACTGAGATTCTTCCAGCTAATGTGAATCTGGCAGTTGGTGTCGGCAGTCCAGAGTATGATTTTTGTCTCCTATAATGTCAGTGCAGGAATGCGTCCACCTATGCAGTGAGGAGCATCTAGTCTGTGTCTGGGGTATGGAGTTATGCTCCAAGTCTGATGTAAGGCAGGAATACACAAGAATTTGTTTTAAACAATAATAAGCAGGTGAAGAGTCGCTAACTTAGCTAGTCGGTGTCCTCTAAGTGTTTCCATGGACTTCTCCTGTGTGTCTGTGTGTACAGCAGAATCAAACATGTAAAAATGTCTTCGAGCGCAATGCATGATATAGCAGCGGGTAAACTTGATCTCTGTGTACTTGTCAAAAAATAACTTTAGCAGGTATTTCACCTAATATATAGAGTTATGTGACTGAGTACTAATTAAAATGGGCTGGCTTGTATCATGATGCATTACTGAGGGAAAGGATAAGTGCTGTGTATCTGCCAATGATTTCCTGAAACTTCAAGCCTTCCTTCATACAGAGAGCCGGCTTCTGGGTACAGATCTGCAAAGACGGAGCTTGTTTTGGATGGTTGTCTGGGAGGGGCCCGTTTTCCACCCTATCTGCACCCGCGCCTCTCCTCTCCTCTCCATTCTCTCGTGCCTTTTGCTTCTCTTTTTCCGTCATCTCGTCCCTCCCGCTCAGGTCTTCCGCAGCTCAGCCCTCCCTGCCATGCTGGAAGCATTTCCCTGAACCCGCGCGCGTCTTGTCTATGTCTGCAGAGCGCGTGCACTCGGTCCAACCACAGGCTCTTCTCGGTGGGACATCTTGGGTCTTTGGGGTGACCGGCCTTGGGGGCCATGTAAGATACGTCAGATATGGAGCTAAAAGTGTCTGCGCCCCCCTTGACCTCTGAATCATCAGGCTTCCATATTTCCCTCCAAAACATAAAACTTTCTATGCCTATTAACCAAGAGCTTGCTGCAGTGTTAAGGGTTTCATATTTAGACAGCGAATTGCCTTCTTGCACTAAGGTCATTTCCTGTCAGCAAAAACAGGATGGAAGGAATGTTATTATTATACTCTGATAACTACTGTGTGACAAGCGGTCTATTTTAAAAATGAAGTGTATCTCAGGCTACTTTGCAGAGGCCTTTCAAAACCCCCCCCCCCCCAAAAAAATCTCTGTATGACGGCTTCTGGCTTAGCGCCGACTTTCAAATAGCCGGCGGAGCAGCTGGTGAGGATGGCGGTACAGGTGAAGTTTTACGCTAAAGTAGCACTGTGTATCTGAGCCTGCCATCTAAGCCATTTTGGTGTTAAGCTGCTTCAGTATTATAAGCTCTGTGTTCACCGAAAGCAGCCGTCTTTAGGGAGTGGATAGTTTTTACATTGTTGCAGTAAGTGCCAATTCAGCCAGGGGATTGGGAAGAATGAAGCTAAAGGCCAGACGTATTGAAAAGTCAACCTTCAGCCTTTTGGGGTCGTGTTTTCTGGTTGGACTTACAGAGTGGGGCTGTGGGAGTCTATCAGCACCTTAAGGCATCTGTCAATGAGCAATTCATGCAGCATTGGCGAGTGTGCTGGCCCCAGTGTGTCGACTCCCTAACACACGTGACTTCTAGGCATGCAGAGTGCGTCATTAGTGGGGGGGAGGGGGCATAAGTGTGTTCTGATCTTGGCTTCTGAACGCTCGGATTTTGGCGTCCGAAAATAAGACTGCACCCCGCTCTCAGAGTGGTCTGCTCCCTCACAGCTACTCTGTGACCTCATAGACCTCTCTCCCCTCCTCCTTTTCTATGAGGCAGGTGTAAGGGGGGGGGGGACACGAAGACGGTAGTGGGAGGAGCAGTAGGTAGGGAGGGGAGACGAGGTCTAATTACATCTTGCATGAACTTTCTGCAGACGGGCCGGATCTCTTTGCTCAGAGTGGCGCTGAACATCATGACTTGTTTCTCGTGGGGAGTCATGCGGAAAATCTCCTGGACGTCTCGGCGCATGTCTGCGGGGATGAGCATGCAGAAGGGGAGGGGGGGGAGCATTAAAACGTGGCTGAGGCGGGAGCAGGCTGCCGCCAATACCAAGGCCACACAAGAAGCATGAAGGCCTGCTCTTTGAAATCAACACAAGTGTAAAATGGGCAGTAAAGGAACTAAAGGTGTTACTGAAAGCTGCAGGAAGAATGAATGCAAATTTATAAACTGCACAGTTTCTAAATAAAATAAGGTTTTTTTTGTTACCTGCAGTGTAGAAAAGATGCTATATATCAAGGAGATTTTTGTTTTTCAAATAAACAGAAAATATTTTAGCTCTGGAAGGTATGCGTACTCTAAAATATAAAAAAAATGTACTGCAAAAACATTTTTTTGGAAAATGGGGTCAATTATAATGGAATGACCTTCTCCGCCAATCACAAGGCATGGAGGTCACATGACCATCACAGGTGCATCACTGTAATATTGATGCCGCAGCCTCACAATGGTGTGCAAATGTGGGTGCAGGGAACATTTGAGTCAACTGTACGGGAATAACTTTACTAATTCCAGTAAAGAGTGGGGGGATGGGTGCCGATCCGTGCCCCGGAGCAGAATCCTCACCCAGCTGCTCCAGCATCTTGTCACATTCGTCCAGGATGAAGTGCTTGATGTGACGCAGGTTGAGGCTCTTGTTGCGGGACAGAGCCAGAATTCGGCCTGGGGTGCCCACCACCACGTGGGGACTCTCTCTCTTCAGCACTTCCTCGTCTTTCTTGATGGACAGGCCCCCGAAAAAGACCCCCACCTAGTACAGCGGAAGATGGGCAGTGAAGTGAGTGTCTGAGAGGGGCATTGGGGCAAAAAGAGAGGGGGGGGGCATCCTAGTACCTTAACTGCAGGCATGTATTTGGAGAAGCGCTCATACTCTTTGCTGATCTGAAAAGCCAGCTCTCGGGTGTGACACATCACCAACACGGACACCTGCCAGACACAACACAAAAGAATGAACCAAAGAGGCATCTTATAGGTTCCAGTGCCACTGGATATTATTAAACCCCAAGGCTGTTTACCTGACCAGTGACAGGTTCCAGCTGCTGGAGGGTGGCCAGAACAAACACTGCAGTCTTTCCCATGCCAGATTTTGCCTGGCACAGAACATCCATTCCAAGTATGGCTTGAGGGATGCACTCATGCTGAACTGGGAAAGAAAGCCAAACACCACATAAACTCTCTTTAAATACTACTACACAGTAGTTTTCTGCGGGATTTCTTTTTTGGTATTGGTATATCTCGCTATAGAATACAGCGACCCCTGTAGGTGCAACAGGGCATTACTTTTTTGCGCTTACCTTCAGAGGGATGCTCAAACCCACAGTCCACGATGGCTCTCAGGAGCTCTGGCTTTAACAGGAAGTCCCGGAATCCCGAGGAGTGGATGGAAACATAGGAGCCTTTAAGCCCTTCTTTGCGGAGTGAGAGAGCGTCCCCACCAGTTCCCCCGATGCCCCCATCTCCGACTCCGCCTCCTCCGTCCACTTCATCTTCCTCATAATCCAAGAGCTCATTTTCCACGTCGTTCTCAGTCATTGTCAAAATAGCTGGTGTAATTAAAAAGTTTAATAAACGTTTACATGAAAATAATGACATCGTACAACTGTAACAATAAAACCGATCTAAATAACCTTCATTTTTATTGTCGTTAGTTCTCTTTTCTTGACACCATCGTTAGAAATATGAAGGCTACGATGTTTTGAACGATATAGAAACCCAACTGAAATTTTGACTTTCATATAATTTCTTTATTGAAAGCAACTTACAAAGCATAAAATCTCACATTTCTGTAAAATGTAACTTTAACGTGTAATTTTTATCTAGTCAACCTATGCAGTAATTTGGACCATAAGTACTAGCTACACATTTAAGACCAAATTAAATGTAGCTCGGCTAACGTCGTCGATAACGTTTTGGGGAGAAAAAAAGTCAGCTGATTACCACTGAGAAGGGAGCTAACTAACAAATCCAAAAAAACGACAATGACTCTCTTTAACGGGACAAATTATTGGCGGTGTTTTTGCTATTTTTGTCATTTTATGAAACCCTGCTCGCCGGCGTGTTCGGTTGCAGTGGAGACAGTAAATAACATTCACATAAATACTACGCGCGCACACGCGGATGCAAAAGTGCTGAAATTAAATATGATATATCCATTCACTTGCTTATGTGCAGTAAGTGGTGATTTACCTTAGTCCTGAAACACTAACGCAGAAATACACACGAAGCTCAGCTCGAACTGGGTTCCTAGTTTCGTCATCAATATGCGCCATAAAGCCTTGGACGACGGACCCAAGGAAGTTGTACGTAATATTGCCTAAGAATAATAACCCGAGCAGCCAGTAGTTAAAGACACATTGGAAACGACGCGTGATGATAAACGTGTGAAACAGTTTTGAATTTTAATTTAGTTTGATACGGGCCAGGCTTTCCATTACTCAATTTTTGAGACTTTTAACCATCCTAGGAGTAGGGGGCGCCACAATCATTCTGGATACACCGATATTTTTAGTAGACAACGCGTCGTCGAAAAACGTGTTTCTGTCCTCATGGGTACGATTCATGTTAATAGCAGTAATCTTTTCTAAAACTACGTTTTCGCGTTGATTGAAACGAGAAAGTTGGCTTTGGTAAGTATCATGTGATTCTTCGTTGTAGATGAGATTATTAATTTGCCAAAAATTGCAGACAGATAAGAAGTTGTTTTTGACGGTCGTTTTACTTATGGGAAAAAGTTTGCCTTAGTCCTTATGATGATTAATTATATTTTGATATTCATAATGAATTCAGGCAGCTAGAAAAAATAAAAAAATATAAATATGGCTCAGTGTGTCAAATTCTTTCTTTGGAAAAGACTTGTTTTTGAGGTAGGGTAATTCATTCTGTAACCAATACAACATATGTATGATTTGTTAAATTATTTGGTTGTAATAATATTTGGAATATATTCATGTTCTTTCTTTTTTCTGTCAGTGATGTCTTGTTTTAGGGGAGATTACAATTTCTGCAGCGAGTGCGGAAATGTTCTCCCTCTGCCTGGACTATCGGACACGGTGACCTGCCCCCGGTGTCAATTCACAATACCAATAAATGGTGAGAAACGTCTGAAGATAAATAAATGATCAGCACCTATATATTCACTAATTCATTAGTCTGTACAACAAGTGTTACATATGGTCTTTTATCTATGAACATAAAATAGTGTGTTTTTTATTTAAGAATTTGCAGGTAAAGTGATTACATCCACAGTGGTGTTCAATAGTTTAGAATCATCATCAGTCAAGGAAGAATCTGAGCAGGATTCTGAACTGAAGGGCCCAGTGGTAAGTCATTATTCAGTGGGGGGGGGGGGGGAGTTATTTTGTACGGAAATATAGGAAACTTAGTTGCTTGCAGGGTGGCTCAGTGTGGGCTCCAGTATTCTCAAGCTTCAGGGGGTGGGGGTTCAATATAGGATGTTCTCGTGTTTTTGTGGACTTTTTCCAGTTCTCCCACTATCCAAGCATAGTTGTGAATTGCCTGTTGTGTGTTATTTTGTGTGAATGTGCAGCCTGTGATGAACTAGAGCGGGGGTGGGCTGTCTTATCCAGAAAGAGTCTTTGGGCTTTTGCTGCAATTCCCCAGTTAGATTACTAATTAGATGACTGATTCGCTGAAGATTTCTCGCACCTGGGTTTGAACAGCTGACCTAAAGGTCTTTCTTTGACCTGCTCTTCTTTCCATGAATCTGTAGCCTAATCAGCTTTTAAACGTCTCTTTCAGATTGACAGGCGCTGCTCCCGCTGCAATAAAGAGGGGATGGTGTATCACACGCGGCAGATGAGGTCTGCAGATGAAGGACAGACTGTCTTCTACACATGTACACATTGCAGGTACTGAAACGCAGCTACGCCACACATGCGTCCTCTCAGTACCAGGCAAAGCCCATGTGGTACTCTAGGCAAGCATCACCGCCGGTGCCCCCGTCTGAGACACAGTAAAATCTGCTTGCTAAGTTGGCATCTACACAATAGATGGCGCCCTAAGCATCCTCCTATATCACTTGATGGCTTGACTGGCCCAGCTCCCTCTACTGATGCATGGAATAAACATGTTATTCACACACGTATGGGGGGGGTTCACTCCTCCAATAGCAAAGCACTTACTTTATAGACCAGAATATGCTTTATTATAAATGCTAGTTGTGTAACTGAGGTTCATTGCAGGCTGTTGGTGAATAACTGATCCGAGATCATACGTGTCACATAAAATGCAGTTAGTAATATTGCAGTGGTTCAAATCCAGCTATTCGTGATGCATATGGCAAGGGGGAAGATGATGTTCTTGAATCTGATGGTGTTCTTATGTAAGACCCCCCCATGAACCCACTAACCTTGATGGGTGATCTGAGTCTGCTAAAGTGTTTCGCGCATTAGGTAGGTAGGACAGAACACCTACTAGACAGTAGCTTTCCAGGACCCCTGAGTTGGAGACCCCTGAGTTGGAGACCCCTGAGTTGGAGACCCCTGAGTTGGAGACCCCTGAGTTGGAGACCCCTGAACTAGACAAATGCAGTTTCCATTCCATTGACTATGGGTGTGGGCATGTGTGTGATCCTGCTGCTCATACTTTTGTTTTTACTCCAGGTATCAAGAAAAAGAAGATTCATGAGGAGAGCTTGGGAAGTCTTCAAATATGTCGGGATTTTTTCCCCCCATCTTCTGCATGTTCCTTTTTTATTGTGATTTTTTTCAGTTAATAGTCAAGGTATAAAATTATTGTAAAGCAAGACTTACCAGCAAGAAACAGGCATTGCAGGGAGTACTCTGTCATTTATGAATATGTAGTTAAATGATTGTCATTAAAATTCCATGGTGTCAATTTTGTATTATAGGTGTATGAAAAATGAATAATTCAGTTGTCAAAATAAAAATTTTAAAGTTATGAATCTATGATAATTTTATTCATTATCCTTGTTAAACGATTAACTGAAGGAGAGCTTAATCTTTTTAAATGATTAATCATCAGTGTATGAATAAATCATATGCTGAGAGTGTCTGAACTGCTTAATGTTTTGATGATGGGGTGCTTGTTGCGAAGTAAACTTAGAATTAATATCGTTGCAAAAACTAGTTGATCATACAATATTTGCTATTGTACAGTAAAAATTATACAGTAAAAATGAGGTAAACATGATTTTGGAAAAGCAGATAGTCTGAATATTTGAAGATAAACCTAGAGAAGCTGAATTATTAGTAGGAGTATTTCCACAGAGATCCCTTATTTCTACTAGCTAAATGAAAAATACGAAGCATTACTTGCATGACAATTATTGAAGTACATTAGAAGATAAAAATGTCAATTCAATAATAAAAAGACGTTAAACAGTTTCAACTGGATTTTTCTCTTACAAAGAACAGTAAAACAGATCCGTTTGAACTTAATATATGCGCGAGAGCACCGCCTGGAAGCTGCACGTGCGCAAACGCCGGTCACGTGACTGTCCAACATGGCTTCCTCGCAGCTGTGCACTTGAACGATGAAAAGCGCGATTCTAACTTCTGATGTCTGTTTTTCGACACGATTGATTTTCTTGCTGTTCACACACTAGTGGTTAAGGTAAATCAACTTCTCTGAGCGGTCCCTACGCGTTCTATGGTAAAAATACTTAAGGAGTTTAATGTCGATACCGGCTTAGCCAACAACTCACTGTTAGTGATGATCAGTATTACTTTGTTTTAAAAATGTAACATGTAAATCAGCGTGTAATAGCAGTACTCAAGATTTTGCAGGTTTCCGATGGTATTTGATTACGAACTTACCATAAAGTGCGCATCCTTTATTAGGATTAGTGAAGAGACTTCTATCTTGTTTTTAGAGATGAAGCTGCGGGTGCAATTGCAGTGTAAGAACCTCCATGAGTACCTAAGGGAGCTGAGTCCGGACATCCTGGACCGGCTGTACAATCACCCGGCCACATGCCTGGCGGTGTATAGGTAAACAGACACCGCGCTCTTTGTAACAGTAACACTATCTTGCCGGTATTACAGACGTGTAGACTTTTGTAAGGACATGTTTGATGATAACAGGACACGTTCACCATTAAAAACCACAGAAAATGCCATAAGCCTCGTAGCAATGTGTCAGCGGATGTTTATACAGCTTTTTACATATTGGTGCATGTAATGCGATCAAAGACGTGAAGGATTTTTTAAATGTGGGCTTGTCTAGTTTGTACTGTGTGTGGAGTTTGCTGGCTACTTTTTTCTTCATGCAGACCAACTAAAGGTCTCTCTGAATTGCCTATTGTGTGTGTCTGTCTCTGTCTGTCTGTCTGTCTGCCCGCCCACCCTGAGATGGTCTAGCATCCTATCCAAGGGGCACCACTTCCTTGTGTCCAGTGCTTCCTGTGTTGGATAAGCAGATATGAAAATCAATTAAATAGTTACAGTTAGAGAGTGAATTTGACCCTTTGTCTGCGTTTGCCTCCCGCTGTGTGACAGGGAACTCCCCCCACTGGCAAAGAACTATGTGATGCGGATGCTTTTCCTGGACCAACCCCTCCCTCAGGCTGCCATTGCCCTCTGGGTAAAGAAGGACAGTCAGAAGTGAGTGCTGCCCCCACACCTTGGAAACCCGAACATGAGCTGGGGGTGGTGGGCCATTAAAGCTTTTTTGTGGAGTTGAGAGAAAAATGAGAGTAAAGTAAAAAGGATATAAACATCAATAATGTGCAGGTCATGTGGGGTGCCCACGGTAAATCCTTACTGACTCCATCTGCCCCCCACACCCCGTCACAGGGAGCATGACCAGTGCGTGTCGGTGCTGTCCGGACTCCGACTCTGGCACAGCCAACAGCTGCAGGGGGGGCTGCAGGGGAACATCCTCAATCCCATCTTCAAGGACAACCTGCGGGTGGCGCTGCTGGGGGGGTGAGTTATCTGTCAGTGCCTTCTGTCTCCTCCCCCACCTTGGAATCCTTTAATCCTTTTATAAAGAGATATATTCAGCATGTGGTTATTAATAAATCATATACTGCATTTGAGGAACGTCCAGTCAGGCCAGCTTTTGAAGAAGAAAATTCATCTTGCTTATAGCAGGAATATCTATATCCTAGATCTGCACACCTTATAGCTGTATTTAGTGTTCAGTTCTAGATATTCAGATGTTCAGTCCTCTGCTGACCTGCTCCCTGAATGTTCTAATGTTGCATTTCTGGCTTTTGTATAGTTCTAATAGGTTCTTGGTTTATAAGATGTGGTTGTGTAGCTCCTGCTTGTACGTTTGTTCCTGTGCACCCTTTGGAAGCTCAGCCTAGCTGCACTTATGCTTAGTGGAATCCTTGGCAGTTTAGTAACTCCAATTAGCCTCAGTATGTCTTTGGACTGTCGGGGGGAAAACGGAGAACCTAGAGGAAACCCCACGACGACATGGGGAGAACATGCAAACTCCACACACATGTAACCCAGGCGGAGACTCGAACCCGGGTCCCAGAGGTGTGAGTGCTAACCACTGCACCACCATGCCCTATGTATATAATGTACTATTTTCTCACTTCTACGTCGTAGTTTCCTTTCCTCTCAGTGATTAATGTAGGTTAGGGTATGAACACGGGCGGCATTAATCATCCAATAGCATAGTTACAAGAGCAATCCAGTGATTACCGAATGAAAGCAGTACAGTGTCTGAAACTGTAGGTATGAGAATGTGGAATCCTGCACAAAAATGTTGCAGGTTCTAGGTAATTCTCACCTTTCTGAGTGTGGTAGGAGCTGGGGAGGCGTATAATGGTGGTCTCTTCGCTCAGGGGCAAGGCGTGGGCGGACGAGGGCAGCAGCCTGGGCCCCGACCGGCACGCGCGGGATGTGGAGAGCCTGGATCGCTACGCCCTGGAGCGCTGGGAGGTCATCCTGCACTTCATGGTTGGGTCGCCGAGCGCAGCCGTCAGCCAGGACCTGGCCCAGCTCCTCATACAGGCCGGGCTCATGCGCAGGTAGCGGCCCCCCACCCGGACCCTTGCGTGCGACGCAGCAGCTTCCTGACGGGGCCTGGGCTCCTGATGCGTGATTCCGATGTAATCCCCCCCCTCCCTGACAGTGAGGCCGGAGAAGCCCCGTGCATCACCTCGGCGGGGTTTCAGTTCCTGCTCCTGGATACCGCTTCCCAGCTGTGGTACTTCACCCTGCAGTACCTGAAAACGGCGCAGGTCTGTCCTAAATCCCTCACACACATAATAGAAGTAATGTAGTGCAATTGAGCATTTATCAACATTTACGACAGGGTGACCAGATAATCCAAGCCAGGAAGCTACTTCATGTTTACAAATGACTTTACAACTGACAGGCTCCTGTGTTTGGCTAAATAGTTCAGTTCATCTTGTGCTTTGACTGGTTTGTTTCCTTGATTGAAAGACTCATCCAGCTGTTCCACATTAACGTTAGTGACACCTGCATGATTATAGGAGACTGACCAATCAGCACACAGCGAGAACTCAGTGCTAAAGTGACATCCAGGTCCTTTTAATTCAAATGGTAGTTTATGAATCCTAGATCAGCGTCGTCCCTGACATGGCTTATCTGGTCGCCCTAGTTTATGGGGTAGGTGCGAGTTGAGAGGACTGATAATCTGGGGGAAACAGCTGTTGGAGACCCTGGTGCTGGTGGACAGAATGCTCTGGAACCTTTTTCCGGATGTAAGGGGGGGAACAGGCTGTTTGACAGGTTATGCATGATGGACTGGGCTCTGTCGCTGCCACTTTTGTTATATATGTCTATGAGGTTCCAGTGAGTCTCCGCCTGGGTCACATGTGTGCGGAGTTTGCATGTTCTCCCCATGTCGTCGTGGGGTTTTCTCCGGGTGCTCCGGTTCCCCCCCACAGTCTAAAAACATGCTGAGGCTAATTGGTGTTGCTAAATTGCCCCTAGGTGTGCATGTGTGAGTGAATGGTGTGTGAGTGTGCCCTGCGATGGGCTGGCCCCCCATCCTGGGTTGTTCCCGGGATAGGCTCCGGACCCCCCACGACCCAGTAGGATAAGCGGTTTGGAAGATGGATGGATGGATGGTTCCAGTGATCTCTGCTTGCAGTTAATAATGATCAGAGCAGGGTGGCATTTATGTGCCGTATTTAAATAGCCATGCAGTCATGCATGCAGATACTTGTATACTTGATATGTTTATCTATAATTCATATATGACCAGGTTTACATAAATGTAAAACAGCTTAACCTGTGTCTGTCTTTCTCTCTTTCTCAGTCCAGAGGGATGGACTTGGTGGAAATTCTGTCCTTTTTGTTCCAGCTCAGTTTCTCTACACTTGGAAGGGTAAATATAACTTGACACTATAGTAATAAATAATGAATGTTATTACCGTGTGTTTTGTTCCTGCCTCTGAGAGCGGATCCTCCAGCGCAGAGGCCTCTGATTGGTCAGTAGGGTCATGTGACTCCTTTGGCTGGAGCTGATTTGTTGCTGCTTGGGCAAGATTTATGTGATTTTATTTTTAATGAAGCACTAATCCCAGTCAGGAATCACGAGTGAGCCTGCTTTTGTGCATGAAGAATGACGCCCAAAATACATTGCTTATGTGTTTTTTTATCAGGGGTGGGTGTGTATTTTTTGTGAGCAGTTTACGGGCTGGAGTACAGAAAATGGGATAAGTTGTCATTATCGTTACCATTATCGACTCACATTCTTTCTTATGACAGTTTTGGTCGTATAAGGAAGATGCTGAAGCAAGTGTACAGCTACGAGGACCTTCACTCCCCCTGTACTCTGCTTGAGGGCCTCTTGCCCATCTCCCTCCTTCCTTCCATCCATCCTTCATTCTCCGTCTCTCTCTCTCTCTTTCTGTACCAGGATTACTCAGTGGAGGGGATGAGCGAGTCCCTGCTGACCTTCCTGCAGCACCTGCGCGAGTTTGGGCTCGTCTTCCAGAGGAAGGTGGGGTGGAGACTGACCTTAGTGTTATGGAAAGTACTTTCCTATTTAGGAGCTGGGCTTGTTTACACTTTCTGTGTCCCAGCATGCTGAGCTCACCTGAGCGTCGATGAGCTTGGCATGTTTAATTGCCCTCAAAGCTGGGAGGGGGGCTAGAATGAATGGGGAGGGGGGGAGCTGTTCTCAGTCTCTCTTCTCAGTTTATTCCCCCCACTGACTGAAAGTAGAACTTGGGTTTTTATTTAGCTAACCTCTGTGCGCAGTATGCAAATGAAATTAACGAACGGATGTTGAATAAAGAACGGCGAGCAGGCGCCCGGGAGAGAGAGGGCAGGAAAGGTTGAGCTTAAACAAACGCTTTCCTGTCTCTCCGTCAGAGGAAGTCCCGGCGGTACTATCCCACGCGGCTGGCCATCACCCTGGCGGCGGGGGTCACGGCCAACACCGCCTCCGCCCCCACCACGAGCCTCGCACCCGGGACCGGGGACTCTGGTTTTATCGTCGTGGAAACCAATTACCGCATTTACGCTTACACAAGTGCGTGCTCGTTATCTGTGTCATGTGACCGCACTGCGTTTCCTCTCCCCCTGTGCGGTGTTTATATTTAGAGAAACGTCGAGTCATTCAGAGGACGTTCCCTGCATTAAAGCCCCTTCCAGGGCCTTGTGAATGCGCTGTGCGGCGCGCTGCCCTGCAGCATGTCTGCCGCGGCATTCGCGCCTTCAGCTTCGGAGTAGTGGCTAGACAGTATGAACAGTCCTACCAAGATGAACTCATGTTCTCCCAGGACCACGGTGCCAGATACAACAGCATTGGCAGAGGGAAGGTTTTCACAATATTTAAAGTGCAAAATCACATGACTGAGTAAAAAAACAGTGTGGCTGGACACAAGGGCGTATCCAGCCAGTGTGTGTTCATTAATGTCGGTGACACCAAACATTTTCTGAGGGCAGAAGGAAAAATGATTGGTTGGAGAGAGAACCAATCAGATTATAGCAGAGGTGGGTCCAAACAATTAGAGGAGATGGGACCAACCAATCAGATGTCTTGGTTACTTGGACCCCCCCCCCCCCACAATCTGAATGGTTATCTCCCTGAATCAATCATTTTTCCTTCTACCCTTAGAACATGTTTGTGTAAGTAAAACCCCCATGAGCCATCATCTCATGCTAACAGCCCTCCACGCTTCATATGCCTGCTCCTCAGACTCAGAGCTGCAGATAGCCCTGGTCGCCCTGTTCAGCGAGATGCTCTACCGCTTCCCTAACGTGGTGGTGGCCCACATCAGCAGGGAATCTGTACAGCAGGCCATAGCCAACGGCATCACTGCGCAGCAGGTAACATGTGCTGGGATGGGGGCAGGTATCCACAAAGCAAACTGATCGCATGTAACCTTGTCAGCGTCAGAACCAGTGCTAATCAGTGCTGCTGACTGACCCCTAACCTAAAAGTAAACAATTCTGGGACGAGCAGGTGATCTACGTACATATTTCAGCCAGAATGCAGCATTGGCCCTTCAGCATGCAGTCATGTATTATTCACAATACTAAAAATAATATCTGATCTTGAATATGAGCTTCTTACATGGACATAAAGCTGAAAGGAGACACTGACTGTATTCCTGTGTTGTCATATTGATTATGATTATTTCTGCTCTCTGTGGCTTTCAGATTATCCACTTTCTGAGGACGCGAGCTCACCCCATCATGCTCAAACAGGTGTCTGATTTTTGTTATCGTCCTTCACGTGCCCCCACTGTGTAAGGGCCTAGACTGACTCCCCTGTCCCTTTCCTCTTGCCTCTGTCAGACGCCAGTTCTCCCACCCACCATCACAGACCAGATTAGACTCTGGGAGCTGGAACGTGACCGGCTGACATTCACGGAAGGTAAGGGTGTCCACCTTCCACCTTCCTCACATGCATGTAGTTGAAGTTTCCAGCACGGGGGCTGTGTATGTGTGTTTTTTCCCCATGTTTTTATACCTGTGCTGTTTAATGCAGTTTCTTCTGCAAGGTACGATATTTTACAGTGTGAGGTCATGTCCTTGGCATTGTGGCAACTCACCGTTCTTCAGTGCTTGCCTAAGTCAGCAGATGTATCCCAAACCCAGATCCAAATAAAGGGGCATCAGCAGGAAAGTGAAAATATTGTCTGTAGTTGTACTTCTGCCCTGAACAGTGTCCATCACACCAGAAACAAAATATACTTTACAAACACTCCTCTGTAGTGCGTGTAGGTATTACAGTCTTCTTTGATATTCTCTTCTGGTACCTTTTCGGAATTTTCCTTATTGTGTGCGTATTGTAATGCATGCTTTTGGAAGTGTATGAGATCTCTTTGGTCTGCAGTGCAGATCCATCCAGCTTGATGCTACATTTTCCGCATCTCTCCCCCCTCCCAGGCGTGCTGTATAATCAGTTCCTGTCCCAAGCTGACTTTGAGGTACTGAGGGATAGAGCTCAGGTGAGTGCACCTATCTGTTCAGTGTATTTCCGCGGCTCGGCCTGTTTAGCCAGCCTGTGGTGACCCTGCAGTTCGGAAATCGGGAATATCAGAGGGTGGAGGCCACTCCGACGTTCCCTGAACATCTTTGGATGTTTAGCAGTGTTTGAGACTAAGGAAGGTACATGGGTATTGATTTATTTTCTGACCTGTTTCAGTCCCTTTCACTGTTTTTCACAAGTATAATTTCAGAATAGAATATAGTATTTATAATTTTATATATTAAATAGTTAAGGAACTCCTAAGTGTGACACTATAAACATTTTTGTTATTTCTAATGTCGGTCCAATTTCTGAGGAGTTTACTTAGCATGGAATTTGCCTGTTTCAGTACTTGGCTGGAATGAGTCGGTGCTGTTTGACCGACGTGCTTTTCTCCCTCTCTGCAGGGCCTCGGTGTGCTGGTTTGGCAGAATGCCCCCCACAGGGTGATGGTCGTGACACCGCATGGACACAGTGAGGTGAAGAGGTTCTGGAAACGGCAGAAAAGCCATACGTAGGATTCTTGGAAGCCAGTGCTGACCGTAGCTGTGTGTGGGATGGACAAAGAAGAAACATCCGATGGGATATTCAGACTGAAGGCGAAGGACATTTTGACTAAATGCAGATATATGAGAACAAAAAAAAAATCCATTTTAAATTTATGAGGGATGTTAAACTGGTGGCAAAATAAAAATGGTTTTGAATGTATGGTGTGTTCCTGTAGAATAGGTAGAGCATTTTATTCAATTACCTAACATTTTTGGCTGTACAATAAATGCTATAACAAAAGGATGATATTTGGCTGAGAAATACAAATATTAACTGAAATGTCACCGGCTAAATCATTATTAAAACATGAAGCAATAAAACCGAAAACTTTGTACATTCTGGGTTACGTTTATAGTTATGCATGAATTGTTGATGTTTAATTAAATATCATCGACAAGTGTAAATCATATGCTAAGTTGAGCTTTTGAATCTAGTATTATATGGCCATTTCAATTTTGTAAAATTGCATACGTCCAGTATCTTCACCATTAACCCTACATCTCACAGTGCATGACAACATACTTTTGTTTTATGACGTATTGCGACTACGGCGTATGCGGAGGGGAAAAAATGATCTCGCGTTTTCTATTTACTTCGGTTCGGCTTCGCGTTGGCCGAACTACAAGGCGTAACGAGTAAGGAGGCTGAGGTGAATGAGAGAAGTGGCAATATCTTGGTAGAGGAACGTGCAAATGCGGCGCTCGAAAAAAACAGTATAATTTGCTGTGCGATTAAACGCCTTTTTTAAATTAAAGACTATCGATTAAGAAATTCAGGCATACAATCATTCAGGAAAATACCAAGAAGATGACTGTAAATGGAAAAAAATGGTAGCGAGCTAGCTAGCTAGCAATCCGGCTAGCTGGCCATAATGCTCTCTAAATAGTTAGCTACTTAGCAGTCGTTAGCTGGCTAGGTAGAGTACATATATTTTTTAAAAAATCAAGAAACATCAATGAAACATTTTAATATTCTGAAACGCCGGATACATTTATGCACATATCGCAATACTCCAAGGTGAATTCGGTCAGCTTCTTCTTGAATTTCGAGGGCCCCGATGGAGCCCGACGGTTTGCGTGAAAGTCCGGCGGGTTCCGGAGGCCCGGAACCGGGCGATTGGCGGGAGGAGACGCCTGGCGAGGAGGCGGAGGAGAAAGTCCGGGAGCAGAAAGGGAGAGCAGGGGATGGTGGAAACGCCCAAAATGTGGAAACGGCAGGGGGCGAATTTGAGAAGGATGGGATAAAGCTGAAGGAGAAGACAGAAAATGAAAATGGTGATGAAAATAATATTGATTACGATGGGGAAGAGGACAAAAAATATGAAGAAGAATTAGATCCAAGAATTCAGGTAAGAAGGAATGGCTGACATTATGGGAAATATACATTTTTTTAGAGCTTTATTCCGGGTCTATATTGTATATATCAGAGACCATATGTAATACATTTCCACAACAAATGCAGTGCTATCCTGGACTCAGTCCAACTCATTTAGGAATTTGTCAAATAATATTTATGATTAATCTGGGGTTTAATTATTAATACCATGTCATGTGCTTTATACTTAATAGCCTGATAAGTAGCAGCAGTTCATGGATTTGAATCTAATTTGAATTGTTAAAAAACTTGAGTGCATGATACATTTATCAATTTTTAATTGGGGCTGATAATCGGCGGGTAGCGGTGGTGCAGATGTGTCTGACTGCTCTCGCTGTGTATGATTTGTATGAAAATGGGTTTTGTCTCCCAGGCTCTGCCTGACTTTGGACCTTGTCTTACAGGAGGAGCTGGAGCAGTTGAACCAAGCGAGTGTAGAGATCAACCAACTGGAGCTGCAGCTGGATGTGCGTGAGCCTGGCGCTGTCTGTCGCAAGCCTGTTGCTCACGGTGTTTGTAGCCGTCCCACAGAAGCGCTCTGACTCTCTGCTGTCTGCAGGAGGCGCGCTCCAGTTACAGGAAGATCCTCACCGACTCAGCCCGGAAGCTGAACACTCAGGGATCCCAGCTGGGCATGTGCATCGAGAAGGCCCGGCCATACTACGAAGCTCGCCGACAGGCCAAAGAGGTACCCTCCCAACCAACTAACGCTACCCCCCCCCGCGCCCCGGCGTGGGAAGACGTGGCACTTTCTGTCAGCTGCCCGTCCTTCAGCATCCTGTCCGTTTTGAAGCTCGTTGCCTGCAAGGAAGTGTGGGCAGATAATGTCTGGAGGGACCCTGAGGCGTTGCTCTGACATCGCCGTCGGCCACAGTGTTTGTTTCAAAGGCTGCGTTCTCTGGAGCGTAACCCCCACACCTCATTTCCTCTTTTCCTGTCAGTATTTTATCAGATTTCCCCCCGCTTCTCCCCCCTTGAGCTGAGCCATCCCTCCTCTGTGTCTTATCTCAGGAGCCCAGGATTGGCCCTTGTGCTGGTTTATTTTAGCTGATGTGTATCAGCTCCCTTGCGGGTCTCACATCTCCTAAGATAAATGGGCCCACTGTCACTCTCCTGTTGTCAATGAACAGTGAAGCACAGAAACCAAAACAGACTGCTGTTTCAAAATAAGCAATACAAGATAGTGAATGTGATTTATTGTAAATTCATGTCTTAGGAGGAGAACATTGGGAAGATCTGGTTCCTTGACAAAATGAAAAAGCTATAAATAGTGGAATGGTTGATGTTTCTCAACAGAGTGACCCAGTTTTGTCCAGTTGGATCTCTCCATCTTGACTAGCTGCTATTGTCATTTACTACTAATGTTTAGTATACCTTTCTCAGTATTCACTGATAGGCTGCAGTCTCTATCTTACTCCACTCTAATTGGTACTGATTTCCTCTAGTGCGATCTGATTGGTCCCGGTCTACACAGGCTCAGCAGGAGACTCAGAAGGCGGCGTTGAGATACGAAAGGGCCGTTTCCATGCATACAGCAGCCAGGGAGATGGTGTATGTGGCGGAGCAGGGGCTGCTTGCTGACCGGAACACATTAGACCCCACCTGGCAGGAAATGCTGAACCATGCCACTGCTAAGGTGAGTCAAGTCAGCTGGTGAAAATTTTAAGTATCCTGAACATTGATAAAATGTTCAGGATACTTAATGTTGACTGTGGGTCAATATTAGCATTTCTGGTTACCTTTGCAGCTCAACTTGTTGAATAAATCCTTGTATTCCTGGTTTAAGAAGTAGATGCCAGTTGCGCTGTATGGCCACATTTGCAGGGTCTAAGAGGTCCATGTGGTTTTGTGAACTAGTGCCTCTGAATTGTCCCTAGTGTTTGTTTGTCCTGTGTTAGCTATCATCCTCTTTAGGGTGTTTGGTTGCCTTGTACCGTGTGCATCCTGGCTGAGTCTTAATGCTCACTCTGCTGGATAGGCACTGTGGAAGATAGATCGCTGTATATATATGTAAGAAAGACTTATTAGTTCACATTTCCCTACAGTGCATTTTGACAAACCAAAGCTGAACATAATTAAATGTACAGAACCATTTTTCAGTAACTTCCAGTAGTCAGCAAGTCAGCTAAGAGCCACGCAAAGGTTTCCATGCCGACGAGTTGGTGTCAAATCCCTGCGGAACTGGCAGTTGAATCCCCCCGTCGTGTCGCCGCTATCGCTTAACCTCGGATGCCTTTAGTAGGTGTGCTACCTGGCAGAGTGTCCTGGACACATTAGCTTCCGTGAAGTTCACATCGAGACGCTAATCGACACGGAGATGTTATAATTTCATCATTAAGGGAAGTGTGTCTCAATAGCAATAAGCTGAGCAGCGTTAAGTACGTTTGAGGGGCAAGGAAGATTTTTTTCATAGACAGACAGCAGGGTTTTAAACTCGTGTCACCCCCCACTCTGCTCTGTCGCCACAAACCCCTCGGTAAAGAGAGGTACACCCGCAGAAGCCGACTCTCAACCTCTGTGGGGGGGGGGCGCTTGTGGTTGCCAGGTGAACGAGGCAGAAGAGGAGCGGCTGCGGAGCGAGCGGGAGCACCAGCGCGTCACACAGCTGTGCCAGGAGGCCGAGGCGCGGGTGCAGACCCTGCAGAAGAACCTCAAGAGGGTCATCGTCAAGTCCAAGCCCTACTTTGAGCTCAAGGCCCAGCTCAACCACTTCCTGGAGGTACGTTTAGGTTCATTTCTGAAATGCAATGGCGGGGAGACAGCACTCTAACTGTGGGCTTCAATTATGGTGGGGGATGGAGTGGCTTATTGTTTATTCAGCAGGTGAGTCAGGATGGGGTTAAGCTGCCTCTCCTGACCGTGCGGAAAGAGAAACGTAATAGATTAGGAATGTGGGTAGGAATCACATAAAGCAAGGAGTTAATGCTGATCATTCTCTTTGTTTTTACACATCAAGAGTGGCAATGATGTGGGATTTAAATGTTGGAGAATAAGTCTAACAAGTGAATATTGAGCATGTAGGGATTTCAGTACCTGTGATACAGTGTTTAAGCAGCAGCGCTTATACAGCCATGGAAAAAATTAAGAGACCACAGCACAGTTATTTTTGTTTTACTAATTTCTGAGTTTATGAATGTGTGAACATGCCTCACACCTGCACTTAACGTTCCCCATTCCGTTTGAAGGTCACTTGATGTCATCTTACGATCCGTGAGAAACTGTTGGATAGGTTACCTGTCATCTCTGCCATCACTTCGTCAGTCCTGGTTTTTACTCGGCTTGTTTTTTGGTTGTTCCCAGTGTCTCCTGCTTCACCTTGTTTTTGTGTCCTGCTTTCATTTTTTGAACCTGGAGGCATCTTGCTGCTCAGCATAGCCTTCTGCCAGCAGAACCTGGATTAAACCAGGATTTAAAAATGCAAATTTGTTTTAAAAAGTGGTCTCTTAATTTTGAATTAAGGAATGTTGCACATATTACAAAAAAATGCCTGTAATTAGCATAGGACAGTGTTTCCCGCCCCGCTTCTTGAGGACCTCAGATGGTCCACATAGGAGCAAGAGCATGGACTGTCTGAAAGTCCCCAAGACCTTCATAAGGAGAGATGGACTGGCACCCTGTCAGGGGTGTCCTCTGCCTCCTGCACTTTTCTTCCTGGGATGGGCTTCAGGAATACTGCAACCCCTGCCTTAAAATGCAGTGTGTGGAAATGGATGTATGGGCCAGCAGTTTGAACACTGTTGGCAGATGATTCATGAAAACACTGAGCAAGGGTACGGTCCTTTTTGCTTTAGCTTACATTTAACGGCAGTTCCCTCTTGTTGTCGGCTTTCCTGTTTTCGCAGGAGCATAAATCTAAAGTTGTCCGGCTGGAGGAGCGTGTGTCCAAGGTGAAGACCCGTTACTCGGTGGCCCTGCGCAACCTCGAGCAAATCAGCGAGCAGATCCATGCCCAGAGGGGGCGCCGACGAGCTGCAAGGAGGACGCGCTGCACCTACGAGGGGCGGACCTCTCCCATTGGGGCGGAGTCGGAGGGAGGGGCGTCCGGAGGAGAGGTGGAGAGCGACTGGGTGCTCAGCGAGAAAACCAGACAGTGGGTGGAGAGGCACTCGGAGAGCGGCTGGGGGGTGAGGGAGCGGGCCGAAATGGACCGGGTCGGGTCGGACACCATGTCCGTGTTTAGCCTGAGGACCATCGCGTCCGACCTGGAGAAGTGCGACTCCGTGGAGCACTTGGGCAACCTGAGCGATGTGGTCAGTTTGGTGGGGGACGAGGGCGAGAAAGACAGGGGCAAGACTGATGCTCTGGAGGCGGTGAGACAGGGCCAGGCAGCCTGGGAGAGGGAGGCGGAGGCGGCGGTGGTGGCAGCGACGGAAGGAAGCGAGAAGCAGAAGAGTTTCCTCAAACAGCACCACAGGAGTGTGAGTCTGTGATCCCTGCTCATGTGAGTCTGTGATCCCTGCTCATGTGAGTCTGTGATCCCTGCTCATGTGAGTCTGTGATCCCTGCTCATGTGAGTCTGTGATCCTTGCTCATGTATGGAGCAGAGTGACTTATAGATGATCAGACAGGGATGGGAATTCGATATAATTGCAGAAAAAAATGCTAGAAGGGTTAGCTAGAGATAAAAACGGAAAATAAGTGAAACACTAACATGCCATTCAAGAGCTAGCTGTAATACACCATGGGCGTACTAATCGATGGCGGCCGTAGATGAAGAGATCCTTTGTCTCTTCAGGACCACCGTCAGCAGTGAAACACTGGCGCCGCGCAGCGAGGAATGATATTGATCTGACTCGCTCAGAAACGGAGCTTATCGGTACACTGTACTTGTAGCTCAGAGAAAGTCGAGTGAAAACACTTCAATTTATGCTATATTGGTTAAACTCTGTGTCGTGCATTTTGCTAGAAATGTTTTCATTTGTTGTAGATCCTCTTGGCTGACTGGATTATTAACTTATTACTTAAGTCACTTTATCAAAACAAAATACTCATAGTAGTAACTTTGAATTGAGTGATAAAAGGTTTTTAGTTACTGGCTGGGAAATCAAGCCCAGTTCCTGGATAATACTGTTACTATAGGCTAAAAGGAAGACTACTGAAGTACTTTAAAAAAAAAAAAAAAAAGCCACACAACCGAAACCGAGGTCCTCCAGTGCCCAGTTCCGGACCTCAGCGGGTTTTCCTCTTCCTCCGTCCGGGCTCAGTTTGGACCAGGGAAGCCCTCTCCGTCCGCGCCTTACTGCGCTATGGCCTTAACGAGAAACCAGCCGTTTTCTCTAGTCGACAGTGACTCTCCAAGTTGTGGCGTCTTTGCGAAATCTTGGGAACGGTCAGTATTCTGGACTTGCGTCAACTTTGACCGTCAGAGGGAGTCTTAAGTGCCTTTAGCTGTGAAGGAAGGCAAGGTCTTACAGCAGGGCGTAGAGGAGTCAACACGGATAGACTGGGAAATAGTGCATGATAAGATCTCTGTAGTTTCAGCCGATCCAACTTACCCGCTGGTCACTTTAGTTATCTCCTGCTTACACGAGGCCATGTCTGCCTCATCTCTAGTTCTGAAACCCTCACCTGCTTGTCATGCTAGAGAAGCATTATAATCTGCCTAAAGTTGGCACCTTTTTGGTCCCCCCCCCCCCCCCCCCCCCCCCACAAGAAAGTATAATCCGAACTTCCAAAGGGTCCTCTGAGGATGGCGCCGGATTCTTTAATGAAACATGACAAGCTCCTCGCGCCACAGACACTCTGCCGCTGCTAGGCTTCAGCACAGGCCCGTTACGGATTGCAGTCACGTCCTATCAAAGGGCAGAGTCATACTCCTGAAAACAAAGAATTTCAACGAATTAAATATCTTCTTGACAGGCATGCCTAAACTAATGCTTTGGCATGGCATGATTTTTCAGCACGCACTGATTTATTTTCCCTCGTTTGATTTTTTTTTTTGTTCTTAAATATGTCATAATTAGTTTTGGTTTCTCAGCAGGTACTTATAATCAGTAGAGCACTTTTATAAGGTGCCTTTGCCATATGAACATGTAGGATTATAAAGAAAATTGAATTCAGGCAAGCATGCACGGTAATCCTGTTCCTTGGGCTTTAATGAGATGCCCCTCGCCGTTACTTTGCAGCTGATTGGTTTATCATCCTTCTGCTGGTCCTTGGTCCTTCCACAGGATTCCTCTTGGGACTCGGTCAATGCGAAGGCTTCTGTTTAGTAATTTAGAGTTGAAGCTTCTCTGACTCCGTACCACTCCCTCCTGGGCAGAGATGGGACCGGTGGAGGACGAGGCCACAGCTTGTATAAGTTGTACATATTTTTATGTTTCTTTGTAGCCATAACCTTGCACGGCTGGTTTCAGTGTTACAGGCACACTGGCGATCTTTAACGATCTCAGCTCAAACTGGACCTCGAGCATCACGTCTCTGCCTCTCTCCTGCCCCGCCTCACCTCCCCCGACGGTTTCTCGTGACTCCCCTCACCCCTACGCTTCCCCCTCCTTCCCATGTATTCTTTTCCTCCTGCTCCCTCTGCCCTCCCCCTGACACTGATCTATGACACTCTGCGCGAGTGAGCTGGCGAGGGATGTCCCCTGCGAGCCTCGCTCCCGGATAAGAGATCAGCGCTTCCTAGCAGAGCCGCAGCAAAATGCCTCATCCCCCAGCCCTGTCTGCCGAAACATTTTCCTGAGCTTTTTCCACTGACTCCAAGTGTGATGTCTTTTGAAAAGTGAAGTCGATGTCTAATAATTCAGATGATGTGCTTGATAATGTCATTAACGATGTAAATGGTAACTTATGCAACCCTAAATCAAATAAAATTTTTATTTAATATCTCTTCTGCGCTCTGGGCTGTTCCTCCCACTCTGCTCCTGTCTGTCGCATTTCTGTCCCCCTCGTGTCCAGCGTTGGAAAGATGAAGGTATGAAAGGCGTGTCATTTACCAGGAGGTTTCTTTCCTTCCCCGGCCAAGGTTTTAATGTCTCTGCTCCTCCATTACGTGCTAATTGTGCGGCACGAAACACCGTGTTGGGCGCCAATCGCCCAGTTTCTTCCGGAAAAGGAAGTGTTCAGGTTTCCCCACTTCTCCTACATGGGTTAACTTGACGGCAAAGGAAATCATTTGAAGAAAAAAGTTTTTTTGCGTTTTGTACGCGATGGTGGATGATCCTGAAGGACCATCATCCCACCCTCCGCCTTCCCGCCTCCCACATGCTTCCTACCAAATTTTTTTCCTGGCAAATCTAACAAATCCATCCAAGTCCCTTTCACCGCCTCCCTGACAAAAGCGCTTGGTGTAGAGTTAGCCTGCAGACTGTTGGCTTGCCGCTTATTTAACAATGGTGGTGCTGTGCCCCGCAGATTCCCGCCCTGGTCCTCATCCCTGCCCCTCCCTCCGCTTCCTGCTCTGCTCTCTGCCGATTGGGTAGCGGCTGGTTGCTGGGAGTCTTGATCGCTGGAGGAGACGCTCATAAAGGGGTTTTGTCGCCACATACGAAATACACTAATACAATAACAAATGTTTATTTTTGGAAAGGATAGGATCCATAGATAATAGCGAGGCTGCACTGAGAGGCTTTGAAAGCGATTAATTGAAGTGCGGATGGAGTGAGGGATTTGCTCACCAGTACTTGTTTCTCTCAGTGTCTGGCTTCTCTGTGCTGTTCAAGCTCAGCTCTCAAGACAGAGCAGCTGAGGCCCAAACAAAGTTTGGGTAATAAAGGCGTGCTTGTTCATGTTAAGGCTGAAGCTAAGGATGGATTCAGCTACGAATCAGGACGTCTGAATCTGCCCGTTTGAAGCCTGTTGAATCTTCAGCTGTACATTTCATCACAATTTGCTAGACTTTTTTTTCGTTGTCTTTTGCTCTCTGCATACGACGTTTCCCTCCATCCCAGATGAGCGGCTCAGTTCACACTCAGCCGGCCAAAGCATCGATTTGATAAAAATCAATGAGTTCATCCGCAGTCGGGGGCACAGACCCGTCGCCTCCCCCCATCTGATCGTAAATCACGCCTGTAACCAGCTGCCCATGAATATTAACGTCTGTTATATTACAGTATTTTTTATTACAGCTGTCATGTCCCACCCAGCCCTGTGTTAGTGATCCCCCCCCTGCCCCCCACCGCTGCTGAGGATCAATACCCATGACACAGTCCTAGATTAAACAGGAACGAGCTCTCCCGCCTGCCCACTAGCTAACCCAACCCCCCCCCCCCCCCCCAAATCACCCCCATCACCACTGGGACTCGCATGCAGTCTTTGGCAGTTTAAAATTCCCCAATGACATCATAAATAAAAGCCGACCAGCCATAAGCCCTCAAATAAAACTGGCCCCTGTCGCTGTGGCTCCCTCTTCCCTTCTTTATTGTTCTGTCCTTTTTCTTCCTCCAGTTCACTCATCTTTTCCCCCTTTTTCTCTTAATGGTGCTGCATGTCCCGGACTCTTTCCTAAATTGGACTTTTCTTACCTTCCATCTAAATTCAAAGGGCTTCTCACACTTTCTTTTCATTCTTTTTCGTCCCTCCATTTGCGTCTTTTACCCCCCTTAAGCTTCTTCAGACCTCCAGCAGGAGAACACGTCCTCGACGCTGCTGCTATTGCCTGCTGTTTTCTTTATTTTTTATGTAAAGAGACTCTTTGTGTGCCTTTTGAATGTGTTTGTGTACGGGGGGGGGGGGACAGCATGGGGGTGCATGTTCATTGCATCACCTGAGATGTTTGCCGAATGGCTAATTCACTTTTTTTCATTCGGCGTCATTGTGTGATGCCACACATTGTGTTTTCAATCAAAAGGAAATGATTGCCTTCCTACTTCTGGCTGTCGTGAGCGTGGCCTGACGCCTCTGCCATTTCTTACCGGGTGAGTCTCTGCGGTGGCCAATGGCAGCCTGCCAACCGCTTTGGCCAGATCTCCTCTGTGTTCAGCCACCGACTATGTATTTGATGTGCGGCCTTGTTTGTGTCACCTAGTAGGGCCTGTGGCTCGGCCTGCGGACAGTCTCACCAACGCTGGGGGGTGGGGTGTGGTTTAACCTCCTGTGTGGAGGCTCTATGACATTCAGTTGCACAAGGGCATAACTTTAGATTGAGCATTGGGGGGGGGGGGGGGGTGTTGGTTACAATAAAGACTGTACGTGAAAACTGAGTGAGTAAGTGGGGTGACGGGGTAGTGCATGGCTGAGTGGGTTAGGACTGCCAACCCACTCCCTTCCAGATGAGCGGCTTAATTCACACTCATCCGGCCAAAGCATCGATTCAATAAAAATCAATGAGTTCATCTGCAGTCGGGTGCCCAGACCCGTCGCCTCCCCCCATCTGATCGTAAATCACGACTGTAACCAGGTTGCCGGTTCAAATCCCAAAGTCTGCAAAGTAATGTCACCATTGGGCCCCTGAGCGAGGCCCTTAACCCCAGGTGATCTGGGGACCGTCTGACCCAGCCTTCTCAATTGTACATCACTTTGGAAAAAATGTCTGTTAGTAAAAATAAACAAATTTAATTATTCAAAAACTGCAAAAACGGTAAGGAATTGGAGCAGTAAAGTGTGTGAGGGCAGTTGGGGTTACAGGCTAGAGCTCTGAACTGGAGAGGTCACAGCCTCTATCTCATTTATGCAGATCTACTTTTTTGCTTTTTCAAGGCAGCATATGTTTAATACTAATGCAGAGCTGAGCAAGTAAATAGATGTTTTACAGAGGCATCTGGAGAGAGTCAGGTGTCCTTTTCAGAGAGGGGATGCTGACAGGGTGACAAGATTGGGAGAACTGGCCAAAGTATTTAACGATGCAGAGGGGGGATGGTGGAATAGGACAGAGGGCGAAGTGGCGAAACCGTCAGAATATCACCGACGTTAATGGCTAATGAGAAGACATTCAGGAAAAGAAAGATTATCCCCCCGTCTCTGCGCTTTAATTATTCAGCTGCGATATAAATATAGAAAAGAATGCACTTAGAGTTGGTCGCCAGGGGAGATGGGGGAAGAAGAGAATTAGAGGGGGAAACCAAGTGGGGGAAAAATGGGAAAAGGCGATAATTGACTGATGGCATACAAGAGAGGAAAAAAAGGTCGGAGACGGGACTGAGGCGAGGAAATCGGTGATGGGCTTTAATTCTGTAGGACAGAGGAACAGTGAGATAAGATGTGTGAGGAAAGATGACGACAGACAGTGATCCGCGCTTGCAAGAGCGCGAGGGCAGGGCTCCGGAGCTGGGGCAGATTGAGAGAGGGGCGATTTTTACCGAGGAAAACAAATTGTGCTTCGGCATGACAGAAACACGTATAAAAATCAATGGAATGAAAAAAAACTGCGCTCTGTATTTCTAGCTGGGTCTCCCGGATATTATATTATTTCTGGAATTACAAAGCAGCATGTAGGAGTCTATATCCCAAATTTCTCCTTATTTCAATCCCCTCTATTTTAAAGCAAAGAAAGGCTCTCTTTGTGTCCTTAAGTAGATTTATATTTCCTGCCTGACCTCATAATACTAGTCCAGGCAACATATTGTCACCAATGGGTTTTACTCCAGAGATAAACAAGCGGCATTTAAAAGGCTCACGCCATGAATATAGTGTCACTAAAGGTTGGAAACTAAAACAGATTGGACACTGTGCCGTTTTCAGTTGGATTTAAGGGAGACATAAAGGTGACATGAGCAACAATTGTATGCTAAGCTCAGAGACCACCATTTATTTCTATTTAAGAAAAGCGCAGAGAATGAAACCGGGAAGAAATGGAACGTTTATGTGCCCATTGCGTTTATCAAGTCTGTCTTTGCGTGTCCTCGCGGAGGGGAAGTTCTCCACTGAATTCGTATGTTGTCCAGGAAAGAACGTGCCATTAAACACGCACAGGGAGGGAAAAGCCGCTAGACTGGCAGAGGAGCACGCCCAAGGCAGGAAGAGACGCGGGCCTCCGCACAGCTGGAGCACTCTGGGCGGGGTCCGCCTGAATCTGGACTGTGGCGGGGGGCCACACCTGCTTCACGAACCCCCGCGGCAGCGCTGCGTGTCCGCTTTGTAAGGACAGAACAGCAGTGGAGTTTCCCATAGGTACGAATATCCCACATAATCATCATAATTTCCCTTTATAATATTAACCAATTATCTTATCTGTACTAAGACTGTTTTTTGGCAAAAAAATGCGCTTAACCGGATCTTGGCAAGAAAGGAATAAAGTGGCAATTGACGTCACCCGAACGAAAAAACAAGCCCAAAATCGCCAGACACTTTCTGGTTGGCATGCAGTTAGTACTAACACCTAGTGCAACCAGCTCCGCGCAGGATCAGGCGGAAGCAAATATTTATCGACCGTGTGCATACATCATATTGACACTAGGCATGGAGCAGGGAGGGGTAATTGGCCGGCCACTGATATACATCAACAGAGCACGGGTTTTGGGGGTGGGGGGGGGGAGTGCATTATTTATCTGGGACGCGTGCACATCATCTGTCTTCCCATTAGCCAATAAGAGCTGAAATAGTGCTCATTATGCTGCACCGTGCACTTGCGGTGAGTCTGCCCGGTGTACTGCGGACCGGAGCGGACCGGAGCGGGGCTCGGCGCCACGTCTCACCCTGTGACGCTGCTAGTGACTGAGGGGTAGCGCTGGCAGGGGAGGAGGGACGCGGCTACCGCTCCGTCGCCCGTGTTTACACTGTCCTTTTATTTTATTTTTATTATATACTAATCTAAACGTAATAATAATCGCGCTGCATCATGCCGATTTGCAGTTTAAAGGCCTCCGAGCTTAATTTTTACATATGTACTGTGTGAGAGCGTTCGCGTGAAATGACACTTTTTTCCCCCCCACTGATGTATACCGACATCCGCAGATAATTTTCGACGGCTGGCGTTTGAAGGGAATATGGCATTTTGAACGTGAGTCTAGCGCTTGTAAGTGCGATCGCTGTAGTAGCGACGGTCGATAGTCTTATCGGGACGTGGGGCTTCGTATCAGATATTGAATTCAAGTTGTGGGATCTTCTTATATATGAATTGGATTTGTTTCCAAAAAACGTGATATATATTCTTTGGGATCGCTTGTGTTTTCTCTCCACCGGTAAACACTACAGCAATATTTAAGAATAAAGCACAGATGTAGCTAGAAGATTGCGTTACTGTAATTTATTGTATTAAAAAGATACAGTTATTCTGTATTTTGACAAAAAAAATTTTGATTTCAGGGTATCGTTGCTGAATTTGTGCTTAGCTGACAAACGTATCGCGCATGATTAGCACATTTACTGTTCGTTTGCTTCTGTAATATTTCGTTATAGTCCGGTAGTCCCGTTTGATTTGTCTTAATTTGCAGTCGCATTTATTTCGCGTACAATGTGGCAAATATTCCTTTAGCTGTTAAATACACAGTTGTCGCTGTCAAATATTTACATACACAAACTGACAGGAGATTATCCTGAGTCGATTGCAAATAACTTCCCGTTTTTGAAACTAATCGTTTAAGTACTCAGCACTGAAGACCGACTGAGACATCTTGTAAGTTCAATCTTTCGATGCTATTCCCTTTAAGTTTTTCGGTGTTTTAAATACTGCATGACAGTGTTGATTTTATGTTTTTTTTTTAATGTCGAATTGCACCTGTTTGCAAGTGAAATGTAAAATCACGTAAATGTGACCTTGTATTGTTTGCAGTTGTGAACATTCCCCCTATTTAGTCGTGTTCCAAAGTGCCTATTGTCTTACTATTTTTTTAATGTAATGAATTTTAATTTTATTTATTTATTTTATTTTTTGACTGTGATGTTGGTCTTAATCGTGCTATTGCATTGTTATAATACCAACCGTGATAGCGCATATGAATCAGACGTCTTCGTATCACTTTGATACCCTCCGCACTGCAGTTGTACCGGCTATATTATCGCGTGCACACACTGTGAAAACTTTTCCACTTGCTAGGGTTTTTTTCTACTCTGAACCTTGGTGGGGTCAGCGTTTGTATTTGTGGTTCATCTCAAAGTTTGGCAGCTTACCAGCTATCCCCACAGCAACATTAGGGACCAGTGTCATCATTTGTCTTTTTGGTACCGAGCTGCAATTTTTGTTTTCCTGTTCACCCCTCACCGAAATTGACGCGAGATGGGAGTTGTCCTCCCATCTCGTCCGCTGTCCGTGGTGCTGAAAATTGCACTTCTCTTGCTATGTGCTTAGACTTGGGACAGATGGCGGAGAGACAGGGAGAGAGAGAGGGAGAGAGGGCGGGAGAGAGAGAGAGATGTGCTAGTAAGGATCGGTGAGGGAGACAGCAGTGGAGAGAGGAAAGTGAGAGACAAGTCATGGCTCATCGGCCCACTGTCCGTGGCACACAGCATGTTCTTCGTCCTGGTCATGTGTACTTTTTGCAGAGGTGTCTGCTTCTGGCCTGTACGAGTGGGCCCACATGAGTGTGAACAGACTTAATTGCTGTTCCTGTTGGGGATGTGAGGTGTTTAATCACCAGGAAGAATAAGCCCTCGGGACAGCAGAGCAAGTTAACGAACTCCCTAAATGAGGGAAATAATGAAATGTTCCATCGAGCCGCCACTTTCCGTCCCTGCGTGGTTATTGACAGCGTCTTACACTTTGACTCTTTATTGACTTGCACCCTCCACACGTTAGAGACCCAAGCCTGCTAACATTTCACCCAGGGAGAGTTTAATAGCTTCTGTCCACCCACTGACTGAACTGCGAGCCACAGTATATTAACACTGCATCGGGAGAAAAGTGCCAACAGGCCTGGAACTCCCCGCAGATCATAACGAGTGCCGACGCAGTGCCGAAAGAGGCGCCGGTGAGGTGTGGAAACGACACGCACGTGGCCTGACGGGACGGTTCAGTCCCTCCGTAATGGGGTGACGCTCCCAGTCACATGCCGTCCGCAGGAGGCCAAGCTGATGGACACTTGGGTACGAAAGACTGTGGACAAGATGGCATGACAGATGGGCCGTTTGTGCTAAACCGCCCTCGATTGACAGGCCGACCGCTTCTCCCGTCTACAGCCAATTAACATGCCGACGTCTTGGGGTCTGTGGTCTTACTGCTGGCTTGCTGCAGCATTGACAGTCTGGCGCACATTCATATTATACTATTTATATACATACATTCTGTTTTTTGGCCCAGTCTTCTTCTCGAGTTGGCGCTTGATTCTTTCTTTTCCTGTCTGATGGTTTCCGATGAAAGCTAACACGTTGTTTCCAAGGATTTTTAAGAAACCATCGTAATATTTCCTAAAGGGCTCAGTGAGAGAATTTTACAGATGTGTGTGTGTGTGAGTGTTTGAGTGGACCTCAGGAGATCAAAATAAGTCTAGTCAAATTTTAGTAGTGAAGCTATTCTGGTAGCCTTGAGTTAGTTACTGAATGTTATTTCAAAATAAAGAGAAATACAGAAATATGTCTTGTAATATTAAAAAGCTCAGACTTTTCTTTAGATGACCCTGATCACAGGGAGAATGTGTGCATGTAATGGGGGTTTCACTAAACCTTCATTCCAGGTCACTTGGTATCTTGATTGCCGTTATCTGACTGACTTTTCTGAGTCTTATTGTTCGGGCCTGTTTAAAATTATCCAGTTCTGACAGCACCATCCCACTGAGAGCGTGGTTACTCTCCTGCACACGGTGACAGGAGAATCAGCCCATGCTTGTAAAACCAGTGGCTTCCATGTCATTGCTGTAAGCAGCCCCAGAATGTTGCACATTTTTTTCGATGGGAACATGGTTTATCATTTTAATTTGCTTGTGGTCCTGCCTCATATCACCAAAGCCATGTGCTTATACTGTAATTTTTTCCTAACTTTCGTTCTGTTATTAGCTCAGTTGAATTATAGCACAGATCTTCTGTCTCTTTTCTTGCACTCTCTCCATTCCTCCTTCTTAGATTGGCTGTCACAGTTTTTCCAATCTCCTCTCTCTGCCCCTTTATCTGATTTCTGCTATATAATATGTCATTATAACTTCCTGCTCTTTTCTTTGTCTCTCCTTTGATCTCTACTAAGCTGTATTACACTGTGTCCCAGTCATTGTCTCTCTTTCCTTGCCACTCCTTGTCTCTCCATATCACTGCAGGGCTGTATCCCAGTGTTCCCCGCTATCTCCCTGTCCCTCCTTGTCTCTCCATATCACTGCAGGGCTGTATCCCAGTGTTCCCCGCTATCTCCCTGTCCCTCCTTGTCGCTCCATATCACTGCAGGGCTGTATCCCAGTGTTCCCCGCTATCTCCCTGTCCCTCTTTGCCGCTCCATATCACTGCAGGGGTGTATCCCAGTGTTCCCCGCTATCTCCCTGTCCCTCCTTGTCTCTCCATATCACTGCAGGGCTGTATCCCAGTGTTCCCCGCTATCTCCCTGTCCCTCCTTGTCTCTCCATATCACTGCAGGGCTGTATCCCAGTGTTCCCCGCTATCTCCCTGTCCCTGTGTGCCGCTCCATATCACTGCAGGGCTGCATCCCAGTGTTCCCCGCTATCTCCCTGTCCCTCTTTGCCGCTCCATATCACTGCAGGGCTGCATCCCAGTGTTCCCCGCTATCTCCCTGTCCCTCTTTGCCGCTCCATATCACTGCAGGGCTGCATCCCAGTGTTCCCCGCTATCTCCCTGTCCCTCTTTGCCGCTCCATATCACTGCAGGGCTGCATCCCAGTGTTCCCCGCTATCTCCCTGTCCCTCCTTGTCTCTCCATATCACTGCAGGGCTGCATCCCAGTGTTCCCCGCTATCTCCCTGTCCCTCCTTGTCTCTCCATATCACTGCAGGGCTGCATCCCAGTGTTCCCCGCTATCTCCCTGTCCCTCTTTGCCGCTCCATATCACTGCAGGGCTGCATCCCAGTGTTCCCCGCTATCTCCCTGTCCCTCCTTGTCTCTCCATATCACTGCAGGGCTGCATCCCAGTGTTCCCCGCTATCTCCCTGTCCCTCCTTGTCTCTCCATATCACTGCAGGGCTGCATCCCAGTGTTCCCCGCTATCTCCCTGTCCCTCTTTGCCGCTCCATATCACTGCAGGGCTGCATCCCAGTGTTCCCCGCTATCTCCCTGTCCCTCCTTGTCTCTCCATATCACTGCAGGGCTGCATCCCAGTGTTCCCCGCTATCTCCCTGTCCCTCTTTGCCGCTCCATATCACTGCAGGGCTGTATCCCAGTGTTTTCCAGTGTGTGTCTCTCTCCCTGCCCCCAGGCGCCGCTCGTCTCTGATCTCTGCTGGTCTCACAGTGTGTGCCCACATGTGTCTCCCAGCATGTGGCTTGTGCTCTCTGTCTTCTGCTTAACTGCCTAATAAGGAATTACTGTAATTTTAATGAGCCTTCCTCACCTTCTGCTTCCCTCTAAGCCAGGGGTGTCAGACTTTACTCGTGCTAAATCATGTATATACGCGTTTTAGCTTAAAGACACTCTCACAATTATTCAGTCAGTTTTGATATTTTGGGGAGTTCGTTTGAAGATTGCATCTTTTCAGTGTTTATTAAGCAAATGTATGTTTAAAACTTTGTTTTTGTGGATTCTCTTAAGTATAATTTTTACTGATAATAAACTCTTAAGAGAAGAGAGCTTACAAAGTCAGAGTAATGGACTGGAGAGACGACCAACCATCACCAGGTCTGCCAGGATCTCAGTTTTTCATCCCTGCCTTAACTGCGCATGAAATTCCATGGTCCTTTTCTTGTTACATGTTATTTTTTGACTTAGATTGAAACAACAAAGTTCTCTCTCAGTCAGTAGGGGCGGAGAGATATTGTGTTGAATTAGATTCTATATTGACATGACTCAGAATGACCTTCAAGTGTTTAGGATACAATATACAGGCAGATTTTGTTGGCAGTATGATATCTGAGTTACTGAATCCTGGGATTGGTGGCCTCACTGTGCGCTGTCAGACATTGCCTGCTTTAACCAATCAGGAGAAGCTAATAGCATAGGTTGGTCTGTCCGCCAGGTGTTTTCAAAACCTAATTTCCACCATCACTGGTATTTGAGAAATTATAACTGACCGGTTTAGTGCATCTGTTATTCCGGGTGTTAACTATTGGCCATATTGATAATGGAATGGCGATGTTTGGAATCTGGTAGCCAAAATACCTTTTAGAATGTTTAGATTCATCAGGGAGCTTGAAATTATAAAACAGGACTTAATGTCAGAGAAATATATTTGAAGAATTATGTATGACAGAATCAGTGTCTGTAGATAATCAGTGGAAAGATTCAGTATCAGGAATAATTGGCCATATTGATTATGGACAGGGACTGTTTCAGTGGGTAAAATGCCATAAAACATTTGAATTATAAATGATAAAGCCAGTTTGTGGTTGTCCTGTAATGTTCTTAGAGCAGTGCTGGGGGCTGACTGGATGTTGGTGACAGGCATACCAGAATATTCTCCCGCAGAATTGGTACCTCCAGGAGGTTCGAGCTGGGTGATGCTCACCGAGAGCCTCCCAAAGCAGCTTAAACCCGGAATGGTTCTGGGCCTGGAAGCCCACTGTGTCTCAGGGCCTGTTGAGGGATTTACGCCTCGGACCGGGCAGATAGGAATTACAGTACATGACGGGCCAGATGCTCTGGTGAGAGATGAAGCACAAACACGTGCAGTGTACGAGGAGGAGATCCAGGGGAATTTAGGGGAGGAGGAGCCCATATGAGGAGCCCATAGGAGAAGTCTATAGGAGGAGCTCATATAAGGAAAACATAGGAGGAGTCCATAGAAGGAGCCCACAGGAGGAGCCCATAGGAGGAGTCTATAGGAGGAGCTCATATGAGGAGAACATAGGAGGAGCCCACAGGATGAGCCCATAGGATGAGCCAATATGAGGAGCCCACAGGAGGAGCCCTTAGGAGGAGTCCTCCTTCCGCCCCAGTATGCAGGGAGCTGGGGGTTAAGTGTCAGGTGGGGGGCCAGGACTCCTACATCCAGGAGAAGGAACTAGAGGATCATGGAGAAGAGTGTGACTCTATTCCTGTTTAGAGAGAAAAATCCTCCGTTTACAGAGGAAAGTCTTGAGTTTCAGCCCCAGGATTTGAGCCTACGTGATGCCCTGGTTATCACACTGAGCCTCTTAACTGGCCACTGGAATGGAAAAACGATTCAAGTTCAGAAAGTCAAAGGCAGATGTGTTACAGTCTTGTTTGGTTTTCTATATACTGCTTTATGATTAATATGATTAACAGCAATCAACATCATTATTTTCTTCAATGATATATTCCTCTGTGTGCTTGGAACAACACTATTAACAAATAAACTGAACTTAATAACTGATATAAATAAGAAACAAACCGGGTTTCATTGTTTCATCTTCCTTATAATTCTACAGTACAATGAACATGAAAATATATCTTTTCCTTGGCTCCGTTAGAGAGTCGGTTCTGGCTGGGTAATTCATGCTCCGGGCTTTATTGTTTTTTTGTGACGGCACGCAGTAAAGCCTGCATCTCGTCAGCCAGTCGGGCATAAATTAGCTTTTTGTTGCTGTGGACCGTGAAAGAGTTACTGTCACGGCAGACGTGTGTAAACAACACATTTCATCCATACGAAATAAAAGCCTGTTTTTTTGATGAATTTGCTGTGGTGTGAGCAGGGTAACCCAGGTATATGTGCATATAAAACTAGTACATTTAAATGTGTATATAAAACAGGTAAATTGCATAAGAATGTAACAGTTGCAGTGTGAAGTTAATAGTGGCATAACATAAGGGTAAAAGTCCTAATAATGATTTTAAAAAAAGGCTTGGACCGTTACACATTATTTAGCGATTACTTAGTTTTTATCCATAGCAATGAACCGTTTTTGGGTTCAATGACAAAAATCACCCTGCTGACCCTGGGATTTGAACCGACGACCTTCTGATGAGAGGGACAAAGTCACGCACCTGTCCTTTGCTATAAAATATTTGTTAGCATGACGTTAAAGAATGACGGCGTGGGACAGCGGGGCCTGGGGGAGGACCGCCAGCAGCTGTTAATCTTGCCCGTTTTAATCGTTGTCACGGCAGCGAGCGGAGGTCGGCGGGTGAAGCCAGCCGCTCGCATTTCTTATGTTTATTGCCTCCGCTGCCGTCCCGCATGGCCAACGTGCCTTACGCCGGCCTCCCTGTTATGGCTTCTCAGAGCTGGTTTTGAGATCTCCTCTGGTTCCCTCTAAGCCCTTTAGACCTCCTGCTGTCCCGCCTCTCCCCATTATGAACCCCCACACCCTATGGGTGTCGCTGTCTCTCACGTGGCCTCTGCTCTGTTACAGCCCACCCCCAAATATTTCATGACAGCCCTACTGTGACTGGATTCCTGGAGTCTCTCACTTTTTGGGGTCTCCCAGGAAGCCCTTTCAGTCTCTCCCATCTCCCTTTTCCTCCTTCCTCTGCTCTGCTGCTGCTCTGCATCTCAGGAACCAGCAATGTCGCTTGTCATCTGCGGGAATCGAGATCCATGGAGCCGCCCGTGCGTCTGTGTTCCTGTGTGTGTGCGTTTAATGTAAACCTGTGTGTCCCTGGGTGGAGGCCATTCTATCAGGCTTTATGGGCCTGCGCTGTAGGATGGATAAATTTAGAGTGCAGACAGATTGGGATATACAGCCAAAGTCACCCCATCCGGTATCATAGCGCTATTGTATTTCTGATAGGGAATGAAAACCTTCCTGTGCTGCTGGCTGCCTTTCCCCTGCTATTTACCGTCAAATTTTTAGCGGTAATTACATGTAATTATGTGATTAGTGCCTCACGTTTTAAAGCAGCTCCTTGCACAGATATTCTATTTATTAAGCTTCTCTCTTTCTCTCTCTCTCCCTCTCTCTCTCTCTCCAGGTAAGAGAATGGCACCGTTCCTCTTTCCTTTCGCTCTCTCCATCCTCCCCTTTCTCACTGTGGCTGCGCATAACACATCCGCTGGAGGTAATCCGTGATGGCATCCGTGTGTTTGCATGTGTGCACACGTGTGTTTGCGTGTCTGTTGACATGCTCTGCCAGCTCTCTGTGTCGTACAGCACATGTGCCTCCCCGCTTGTGTGTGTCTTACACCCATGGTTATCTGACCGCTCTGCACTGTCAGTTGCTCTCGTTACTATAATCAGGGTCGCCGCATATTATTCCCGAAATCACTTCAGCCGGGGCCCCTGTGGCGCATGCCCCCTCCCACCTGGCCCAGCCCCCCCCCCCCCCCTCCTCCCACGAATTCCCCAGTTGTTCCCCTGAGACAGCAGCCCTGACTGTAATAACCGTCGCAGCTTCAGGACCAGGATTCAGATTGACACAGGAGCATAATAAGACCAACATTGTAGAAATAATAAAAAAACTGAATGAGTGAAATCACAGTGATAAAATTCTAAGACCCAGCTATTGTGAGGAATAGCGTATCCACAAGAGCATCAGCATTTCCACAGTGACAACCTAGGGGCTCCCTAGAACCAGAGTAAGGGACAGGGGCACTGCTAGAGATTTTGGGCCCTGAAAATTTATATTATTGAGCCCCCAACCAAGACTAATTCAATAATGTTCCAGATTTTTTAGGGCCCCTGTCACTTAGGGGCTTGTTGAATTGTCCTACCTCCCCCCTTTATGGAGACCCTGTTGGAGGGGTGGGGTGGGAGCACCAGAGAGGAATTGGGGAGAATGTGAAGGATCCATACTCACATCGAGCTGGGGGAAGATTTTAACTCTTAATCCAGGGAGCGTGAATTGACATTGTGAGACAGCAATGTACCCTGTATATGAATGCAGTGGGAGTTATACATACACAAAAATGTACATGATTGGTTGGTCCCACCTCCTCTAGTTGCTTGGATCCACCTCCCCTATAATCTGATTGGTGATTCTCTGAACCAATCATTTTTCATTCTGCCCCCATAACATTTTCAGTAAACTCTCACGAGCTAATGTTGCTGCAGGATAGTGGCTATGGGGCAGGCAGGCCAGCCTCTGATTAAACAGGCCTCGCCCCTACGATGGTGGCTATGCGGCAGGCCTGCCTCTGATTAAACAGGCCCCGCCCCTACGATGGAGGATATGGGGCAGGCCAGCCTCTGATTAAACAGGCCCCTCCCCTACGAATGTGGCTATGCGGCAGGCCAGCCTCTGATTATACAGGCCCCGCCCCTACAATGGTGGCTATGGAGAAGGGCAGCCTCTGATTAAACAGGCCCCGCCCCTACGATGGAGGATATGGGGCAGGCCAGCCTCTGATTAAACAGGCCCCGCCCCTACGATGGAGGATATGGGGCAGGCCAGCCTCTGATTAAACAGGCCCCGCCCCTACGATGGAGGATATGGGGCAGGCCAGCCGCTGATTAAACAGGCCCCGCCCCTACGATGGAGGATATGGGGCAGGCCAGCCTCTGATTATACAGGCCCCGCCCCTACGAATGTGGCTATGCGGCAGGCCAGCCTCTGATTAAACAGGCCCCGCCCCTACGATGGAGGATATGGGGCAGGCCAGCCTCTGATTATACAGGCCCCGCCCCTATGATGGTGGCTATGGCTGGTGTATGAAAGCTTCCACTCTGAGTATTCTCCGTTTATCAGCTAACAGTTTGTCCAAATAGGAGCAAAGGAGTCTGATGTCTGGTGCCAACATGCCACAGGACAGTAATTTCCCCTCCAGACTAAAAATCTCTTAATTTCTGATAACGTGGTCCCAGTGGGTGGGGGTGCTGAGGAGCTTTTAATTTAAGGCTGGTATGGTTAAGCGTCTGTAAAGTCGCTTCAATTCTACCTTAGATCAGGGGGAATAGCTTCCCCTAAGGAGTGAGAAAACGATTCCTCTCCATTGTTAATGGACACAGAGCGGTGATGTGCTTCAGTGTCTGAATCGAGGTGTTCGGTGTTTTTCCCTCTTAGGTTGTGCTATTATCCGTCCCCCCAGAGATGGAGGGATAAGGTACAGGGGGCTAACGCAGGAACAGGTGAGTGCAAACAGTGCCGGTAGCTTCCTATTTGCAAAATATTATAGAGAACGTGAGTACCGTTTAAATGAAGGTTCTACAGGAACCAATGGGAAGAGAGCTGATGAGCATTTTAAACTAGCAGAGCACTTTTAGAATATAAAGAGACGCTAAGACTGCAGACATCCATGGATGCGTCTTGCCATTGTTTGAGGATAGATTTTTATGCAGCTGAGTAGCTGTTGTATGTTTTTAAGCTGCTCTATGCTGTTGTTACAGGCAATTAATACCAGAGCAATTAACAGGGGAGGAAACAGCAGCTCATTACACATTCATGAATGCAGAGCGTCGGTTTTGATGCTGAATTATCAAACAGCTTGAGCTGGTTAAAATAAGGCCATCTTTGCTGCCTCGTGCTAAATCGGGATCTTGGCAGGACATTGTTATTGTCAGAGATGTGGATGTAAATACACTGCAGGGGGGTTTCAGGCCGGAAGAACTGCACAGGGTGAGCAAAGAGGGACACTCACAGAAACACACACACACTCACAGAAACCCACTCACAGACACACACTCACACATACACAGTAAACACACAGAGACAGCAAACACAGACAGTAAACAGACACAGACACACACAGACACACACAGACACACACAGACAGTAAACACACACACACACACACACAGACAGTAAACACACACACACACAGACAGTAAACACACACACACACACAAACACAGACAGTAAACACACACACACACACACACACACACACACAGACACAGACACACACAGACACAGACACACACACACACAGACACACACACACACACACACACACACACAGACACACACACACACACACACACACACACACAAACACAGACAGTAAACACACACACACACACACAGACACACACACACACAGACACACACACACACACACACACACACACACACAGTAAACAGAGCACCTGTGTGCAGATCCGCAGCATCCAGATCCTGCCCGTCGACTATGAGATCGAGTACATCTGCCGGGGGAACCGCGTCATCGTGGGGCCCAAGGTCAGGAAGTGTCTCCCCAACGGCAGCTGGACGGAGCTCACGCAGCGCAGCAGATGCTGTAAGTGCACCCCCCCCCACCCGCTGGCCACCCCGCTGCCATCCTTCACCTGCCTCCGGCCGCTTTTACAGAGCCGCTATCTATGCTCTATATCTATGTTTTTTTATTGTATAACGGCTGTGTGGCAGTTTCAGGTATACACCACAATTCTTGGCCGCCATTTATGTATACCATGTACTATTTATATAATCGTGATGAACAAGCCTTCTTATATTTAAATATAGTTTTGTTGTCCTCTGCAGGGTGGTACAGTGGTAAGCACTGTTGCCTCCTGCCTCTGAAGATCAAGGTTCAATTGTCTGCCCAGTAGTAATGGCCGAATGATGCTTCATGAACCATTTGCTGTATTTTTTAACCCCACTAGATGGTGCTCTTGACTTGCTTTGGGGCATGCGTTGAGCCTTTTTTAACAGAGAGCACCATCTAGTGAGGTCATAAAATACAGCAGATGGTTCATGAAGTTTCATTTGGCCATCACTACTGCCTTGGCTTTATGTGTGTGGATGCGGCATGTTCTTCCCAGATTGTTCTGTGGTTTTCTTTTTGTTTTCTGATTTAAAAACATGCTAAAATTGCTTCTGTGTGTGTGAATGTTGTGTTCCCTGTAATCAGTTGCCATCCTGTCTTGGGTTATTGTCTGCCTTCAGGCATAGTCTCCAGATCTCCGTGACACTGCATATGATAAAATTGTCCGATACCTAAAGATCCCAGCTCCTTCTCTACTCCTGCTTATAATATAACTCCAGCCTTCCAGATAAAGGGCTCCATGCATTAGACATGTCTGTGGGTTAGATCCCTCCATCATAAACTGCTGTGACATCTTCCATATTCCTTATTTAGGGAAAAAACCCCAAGAAACGATTTACCCCACAGTCATTTGAGTTTTGGGAAGAATCCCAGTGTGAATGATAGATGAAGACCTCACTGGTCCTTTCTGTCTGACAGAAAGTAAAACAGGCATTCAAAACTTGCAGTGGGTGGAATAGTTGTGTCCTGTCAATCAATGGTCTAGCCCAATCTAATTGCAGTAGAAACAAATAAAGTAACCAATTGGAAGCTGGTTTGTGAATGACAATGCAAAAGTGCCAGTCTTGTTTTGAAGCCAAACGCCTCCTGTCAGTATCTCTATCCATCACAGCTGTCTTCCTCCCTGCAGGAAGGCAGGACAACAGTCTGGATTGGCAGTAGGAAACTGTAAACATGTCAGAACAAATGTTCTACTTCAAACCCAAGATAGAAACTTGGAGGTTTTTGGTTTGTAAGAAGATAGTTTTGAAGAGTCCTTAAGGTGAACTGCTAATGTGAACTGCCGAGCTCTGTAAATGGATGACGAGGGGAGATGGATAAAGGAGTCAGCGGTGGGTAGCATGGTGTGCAAGAATGTAGATTTATGCAATAAATATTGAGGGAAGAAAGGTGTATAATCTGAATTACTATTAATGATTCCTCCTTAATTTGTATTCGTGTTTAATCTGAGTTTACTGTTGCTTGGTAAGAAATGCAGAGTAAGATTTTCAGTAGTGTAACTGACGGTTTACTGTGTGTATTACAATAAAATCTCTAGAATTAATGTTGATCTGTACAAATGAGTATAAAATGAGTATAAGAGTATAAAATTCTCATAGGATCAAGGCTGCAGTGAAGCAGCGGATTAGTGGGCTTCACCACCCTGAACTGTGCGAGTTGCTCTTTGCTACACAGACGTAGCATATCCCTGCTTGTGTTGGGTGGTGTTGCTTGTGACGCTGCCCCCCTCCCTGCCTCTCGCAGTGCTGATGTGCCCGCGTGTGTGGACCTCCTTGGAGAATGGCCAGGTGATGATGTGGCCCGCAGGGCTCCCGGTGGAGGGGACGGTGCTACAGTACAGCTGCCTGGCTGGTTTCAGGCTGGTGGGCCGGAACTCCACCCTCTGTTCCAAACTTGGCAAATGGGACTCGCCCAAACCCGTCTGCCATTGTGAGTGAGCACTACTCTGCCACCTGCATGTGCACGAGTGTGTGTGTGTGTGTGTGTGTGTGTGAGTGTTTGCATGTAAACGCATCAATAATAGGGTTTTTATTATGACAGTATTACTTGTGAGGAGAGTATTATCTCTGTCACTTTTTCAAAACTAAACATCTCATACATTGAAGCTTTGAAATTCCAAGAGGCCTCATTCCATTCTCTGAATCTCCCGGCAAATCCGAGAGTTGACAACCTTAATCAATGTGTCTCAGGATTGAGTTTTCTGCGTGTGTTTTCCGCTGTATAAAATATAAAAAAATTCTTTAAAATCTCTTTTTTCAAACACCTACCAGCTCTATTGTTGTTCAGAACATCAGAGTAACTATGATGGAAACGCTACAGCTGGAAGAACGCTGAGAGTACTTTAGCACCCTCTCTGGTTACTGGTGGTAGTGCAATGTCAGAATACTGCAGGGCAGTATGGGAATGCTTATAGTTTAAAGCAAAAAATAAAAATCCATCTTATTTTTTTCATGCTTATCATAATGTAAGCTGTAGATAGCTACTAATGATACAAAATCACTTCAGAATAATTTACAGGTCGTTATGACTTTTAGCACTCAAAACTGGAGAATATGGAACTATATGAAAATAAACTGAATTTGAACTAAATTGAAAAATACGGACATGAACTCATCCACTTACTCACTTACCAACTTACTTACTTATCCACTTACCCAGCAGTTTGGCTTTGACAGCTATGGCATTTCTGTGTGTGTGTATGTGCGTGCGCGTGCGTGTGTTTTCTGCCTGTTCATGACTCGCGTGCGTCACCCCAGAGAAGCTGTGTCTGTAACGCTCTTGCTAAAAGCTCCAATGTTTTCTCTCCTCCTCTTTCCTCCCGCTCCCCCTACAAGATGACCGACATTACTCAGGTAAGAACGGAAACAGCTAAGTTTGTCCCTCTGCCATGTGTCTTACAGCCTGTTCTATATATAGCTCAGCTGATTTTTTTTTGCTTGCGTACTTGTGACTGCACTGTGGAATTTGTGAGAATGTGTGTGTCCTTCATGGGACTTTTGATGGTGTCTGTCGGTTTGCTGGGTGGATCAGCCTGTCAGTGATGTCGGTGACAGTTAGCGTACTATTGCGCCGTCTCGATTTGTATGTGGGCCACGTTCTGCGCCTTGACGTCCTCTGTTCTTCTGTGTTATCAGGATGTGTCTCATTTTGCTTTCATCCCTATTATTTAGGGTTTAGTAGGGAAATAATTGGCCCTTGTGAGGGCTGGAAATTGAGAGTATTCATCTGCAGAAATGTGTGGATTACGGTTTAGTTTCCGAAAAAGAACGGCCATCTCTTCTGATTCCAAAGGCTGAGTCCCTCTTGGGTGTATTTAAGTGTTTCTCTAGAGCACAGGGTTATCATCTGTCTTCCAACTTCTTGCACAGACCAGGCTCATAGAGACTATCCCAGCATACATTGGGCATAAGCTGCACCAAAGATGGGGTTCCATATTATGTGTGATTTAGAGAAGCCAATTAATCTCACCATATGTTTTTGGATTATGGGCAGAAAGCCACACACTGCTAGTGAGCAAGCAAACTCCACTAAATGTAATTTTAATCCTCAACACAAGGTGGCAGTATGTTCATATTAGACAGATATAGGTACCACTGAATTAAGGCGTAGAAAATAAGGGATTAGAAATTAGTTAACCAAGAACTGAATTACATTTTACAATATAATTAATTTACACCGTAGTTGTTTGAATAACTTCAAGTGGTTTAGTTTGGAAATTAACAGAATAAATGGCACATTAAAAGTATGTTTTTGCCATTTAATTAAATGTACATATTTAGGCACAAAGTGCAATAAATAAATACAGTTATAAAGCAAAAATTCTTTGATTGATTCATCTTACACCTCGTTATCCAGTAGAGCATCATGGGAGATCGGCCTGGAGCCTATCCCAGGAAGCACAGGGCGCAAGGCAGGGGACACCTTGCACATGCCTGCGGTTCATAAGGAGGCGCACACTCACACACACACTCCTGTACTCATATCTTTGTGGGGAGTCTCCATTATCCTAATCCAAACTATGACAACCTTAAACTCTACCCAGCCCTAACTTTAATCATACCTTACCAAACAAAATATAAGTCTTTTGGCTTTCTTTTTTTGGATTCCATTCACAAATTTTTATTAAAATGGGTTTCCCCTTGTAGGGACCGAAAAAACTTCACAAGGTCAAAATAACGTTTTGATCCCTAAAATTTAATATATGCATGATCAAACACGTGCACACACAAGTGGTACAAGATGCCAACGCACCTAATTGCATGTGTTGGAACTGTGGGAAGAAACACGCAGGACACGGAGAAACGTGCCCTCTCTGAACACGCGCGCATTGCGAGATTCAAACCCTCAAGCCATGCGGCGCGCGCTAACAGGGAAACCCATCCAGCCGCCATGCTGCCGGTGAGTTGTGTTATGATGTATAACACGTTCTTACCTCATGGGGGCAGTGCCGCACTATAACGAAAATAACTGTTAAAACTATATTGAACACTAGATGTCAGTAAAACATTTTGTCAGGAGGGGACAAATTTCTAGCTACCCACCTGTCTGATTAGTTTAAATGTCACAAACTGCTGTATGCTTATTTATACTATGTTAAATAGCTAAATCGGGTAAAATTCCTTCATAATTTGTTTTCCTATGTGTGCATCCTGAAGTTGTTATAATTTATTTTTGTTTAGATCCAAGATGACCTTAACCACATCACGTCACACTAATCTGCGTGATGTTTGTCATAAATCCTAGAAACGTGACTGAACAGGAGAAAAGCATGAAAATAAGCATGTTTTTAGCTGCCGGTCCCTGTAACATACATTGTAAGCGGACGATATAAGGAGAGTGAAAACAGGGGAATATTTGTGAGGTTTCTGTCACGACCTCCTCCCTTCTGTTGAAGGGGCAACAAAAACTTGGCACATAATGTATGTATGAAAGGAAGTTGTGACGGAAATTTGGAATAGAAAGTATTTACTGATACAGCATTTATTGGCGCTGCTGGTGCTGAACTAATTACTTTTCCGTCTTGCGTGTCGGAGGCTGGAGACGTGGACTCTGCTTTGATTCAGTTTCCTCTGCATTTTTGAGTGGTAATTGTTTGTTTGGTGCTTTAGGCTGCCTGGGGGGGGGCAGCTCACCATGCACCAGGGATGGACAATCAGAGGCCAACCTCTCTGTTTAAAACAAAAGTGTGTCACAAATGGTGTGAAATGAGCAGTCGGTCATTTAAGTGGGAGAAGATTGATTCGACTCGCCAAGCGCTCAGTCCCACCTCTGGTGAATCAATCAATTTTTTTCCCTCATCGGGCTTCGCACACGTTCTGTTTATACTGTGACTAACGGTTCCTTAAGAGGCTGCCAGAGGGAAACGCTCTCAGTGTTTAGCAGTGAAAGCACATATAACCACTCAGCTTGCCAGGTGTTTTATAATATTTGACTTGGTTGGCGTTCAGATTACAGAGCAGGGAGAAGCTGGGTGGCAGGAGTGAGGGAGATCGGCATTTAGATGTGAGATGTATTCTGCTGATTGGCCAGCAGGGGGAGTAGTGATGAATGAATCCAATTTTAGCAATGACTTTAGTTCCTGCAGAAAGTTGCCTGGCATAAATGCAGTAAATATGCAGTGCTTTACATTTATATATATTTATATAAATAATATTTATATGTTTTTAGTAGGGGGCAGCATGGTGGTGCAGTGGTTAGCACTGTTGCCTCACAGTATTGCTACCTGGGTTCGACTCTCCTCCTGGGTCACATGTGTGCGGAGTTTGCATGTTCTCCCCATGTCGTCGTGGGGTTTTCTCCGGGTACTCCGGTTTCCCCCCACAGTCCAAAAACATGCTGAGGCTAATTGGACTTGCTAAATTGCCTGTAGGAGTGCATGTGTGAGTGAATTGTGTGTGAGTGCGCCCTGCGATGGGCTGGCCCCCCATCCTGGGTTGTTCCCTGCCTCGTGCCCATTGCTTCCGGGATAGGCTCCGGACCCCCCGTGACCCAGTAGGATAAGCGGTTTGGAAAATGGATGGATGGATATTATTAGCAGATTCTTTTGTCCACTGCAGCTTACAAATGAGGAAAGCTTGGGTTCAAAGAGCAATCAGTCAGCGTCTACCAGCCCTGGAGCAACGTATTGATATCATATTAATCCAGAACTATAAATTGCTTTAGTTAAGGAATGTGCCTGGTAAATATTTGATGATACAGAATGGGTCAGAGTTACGGTTAAGCAACCTAAAGCACTAATTCAACTAAACAAAATCCCTTTACTGAACCTCCTTTGTACCGTGTGAATATAATTCTTTGCAGACTGATGTTCATTTTCCAAGATAACATTTCTGAACAAGTGTTGCCTGAAGTTAGGTAGCTTCCCATTGGCCATCGCTGACTAATGTACCCGTGCAGTGTCCAATGACGTGTTAAATCCCTGGTTGAGGGCTCAATCCCTCCTCACAGCATTGCCTGCAGTGCACCAATAAGCCGTAGCTACTTTGCAGCACAGGAGAGGGGAAGCCCATTCAAAATACAACTGATATGCTAAATATATAGCTGAGGTTGAAGATTATGCCGCCCAAGGCATTACGTTTCTGGATGATGGTTTGTACATAAGCCGAGCGAATATTGCTTTCGTTTCCGCTCCCTTAGCTGCAAACGTTAATTGGGTTGGTGAGATGTTCATGGGAGGCTATCTCCTCCTCCTTCTGCACACAGCAGGGGAAAGGTTAATATGCGGCCTCCACCTGTGCGGGGGCTCTCTGTGCTGGGAAGGGGGAGGATTTGCCCCCCTTTGAAGATTTGGTGCCCAGATGGTATTCATTTCACATTCTAGGTTAGACGGCTCATTATTTTCACCTGACGGATTCCTAGCATCTGAGGCGGCGGTAAATGGGGTGGCATGCGTTTGCGTGTTTATGTGTAACGCTGTCGTCTTTATAGATTAGCCTTTAATTACACCCCCTGGGCGGCGGGAGGAAGAGGCTGGGCGTGGCCAAAGGGGCTAAATGTCATGGAAATGACAGACACATGGAAATTCACGGTGCACCCAACTTTAGCAGAATATGACTGACTGCAAGGGAAAGAATGCATGATCTGTGCTGCTGCTGCTGTGAGAAAAAGCCTTTTGGTCCACGGGGTGCTAAATGACGCAATACACACAACGCTGTGTGTCTCCCTCTTCGAATAGCGCATGTTCATGTTTGTCTCCATGGCCACGAGCATGATGATGACATAAAATGACTTAAACCGCGATGGAACTGTTTGGGCAACACAGCAAGACTCAAAGCACCGATGGCGAAGGCAGCAGCACAGCATGTACGCTTACACGACGTTCCCATTAGCTGGTGACAATGCAGCCCCCCCCCCCCCCCCCGAACATGTGCTGTGTCTGAAAGAGCTTGTTTCTAGGCACTGGGTTGCATATTCATGCCACGTAGCGATGACCTCATGGCCAAGGAGCGGAGTCTTCTCCCCAAGCTGTGGGTTACTGGAGTGTGGCCAGTGCAGCAAAGCTCGGTGGTCATATCCCCTTGTTCATGATTAATTTAATGCTGTGCAGAATTGATTCAAGTCTGACATTTCTGAGGTGAGAATAAACCACTCTGAGCAGGCAGGGCGGCCTTTCATTAACAGCACACAAGCTGAAGCAGTCAAATTATGCCCCGCACTGGGGCAGTTCAGCCCTGGCTGCCTCTTTAGATTCCACACATCCTGTTCTAAGTCAGGATGAATGAGTGTATGTAGGATATCGGCAAGAAGACATTGATTGTTCTGGCATTGATTTAAGGTCTTGTTTGGTACGTTGGGGACGACTAGAAGGATCGTTTTGGGTGTTGCAGTTTTTTATTTGGGAACTGTATGTGGAGATACAGACGTCAGTTCTCAGAGGTGTTTAGGTAATTGTAACTGGCATACAGCTGTTAATAATGTACCTTTTGCTGTCCCATTGGGTTACTGGTATGAAAAGACTTCTTTGGTATTGATATATAACATATATACCCTGAGGTAGGATCCTTCTCTTCATCACAGAACTTCACGAGACCTCAAACTCCATCAAGATCTGATCTGAGTGCATCTTCAGTGTCTGTGATCTCTGAAAGGATCCGAAACCTGTTTGCCCCCCGCAGCGTTTTAAACCCCGAAATGGTGAACTGGCGCCCAGCCAGATAAATCTGTGGGGACTGTACATGGACCTAGACCCACTGTTTTCATCAACATCTGCCACTTTGTTAGCAAGTTATAATACCATTTGATGCACAGTAAAGTTGCACAGACGTTCCCTGGGTTACGACTGTCCGTGTTTCGACTTTACGATAGGTAGCTGTTTTTCACTTTCAGTACATTATTCAATGAATAAAATTAGATATTCAACACTTTATTATAAAATAGGCGTTGTGTTAATGATTTTGCCCAACTGAAGGCTAATGTAAGTGTAGGCTAGGCTGTGATGTTTGATAGGACAGCTGTGCTGTATTAAAACGCCTTTCACCTTATGATATTTTGCCTTACGTTAAGCTTATCAGAACATAACTCTGTGGTAAGCTTGGGAAAGGCTGTACTCAGTTCATTGCACCTTCTACCCTTGTTACTGCATGGTGGCACACTACCTGCTTGCAGCGTGCAAATCAGACTGCCGAAGTCAATAAAGTGAAAACAGAAATACAGCAAAAAAGAGTCACTGTGGGACTCAGGGTGGCTGCATACGGGGAAGAGGCCCCTGTTTGGACTCTGATGGCTTATTCTAGCGGAGAGAGAAAAAAATAAAAAACATAATATGGGAATGAGTCACTTCGCAGAGCTAAATGGATTATTGTCTGCTGAAGTATTGCTGTTTATTCGCCGGTTGTTAAGATAACCCTTCCACAAGCAATCAGTTTTCCCGGCGAAAATCCCAGTGTTTCTGTTTTGCGAGCCTTGTCGGCAACAGAGAATGGCTAATCTATACTGCTCGTACTCCTGGAGCAGAAGGGTACATTGTGTGGCGTCCATTTTTATTTTGACAAACGGATGAATCGGCTTTACAGACTGTGGGGTAATAAGTCTGAGGGGTGATATTTTTTCTGCGTTTTTATAATCACTCCCTTAAACAACATGAGGACAGCAATCTCCCATGTTTATCAGCAGGGAAGCGGCAAACTAAGCTCCCTTCTTAAGACGTAGTGCTGTTAAATGCATCCTTTCGCATTCGCCATGGTAATGAAGGAAGCCGATGAAAAGATGCGTAGAATGAGGCACATCCCCCTCCCCGTTCGCTAAATGGGTGGCGTGAATATTTCCTTCATAATATAGGGATTTCGGAAGCCTCACGGCCTGTAAAGATGTAGCCTAGCGCACTTCGTGGCAAGCTGGACGACAAGCTCGCGCTGTCAGATCACTCAACAGCTGTGTTACCGATCCACAAATCAAGTTGACTACTCAGATGATCTGTCATCTCCACGGACCGCCAACAAACAACTTGCTCCCTGAGTGATATTTGCCACCTCCTGGGGAATATAAACCACCATCTTTGTTGCTGGCTCAACAAAGGCTGATGGAGGCCTTTTTCATATTTGACTTCTTTACCCCCGTGCCCATAAAATAATCTCTTTACAAGAATTTAAAGAGGCTGTTGGCTTTCCCTGTCTGACATCCCTTCCATTTAACCTGACTGCTGGGACGTGGAGGCACCTCAGTGCGTCTATAATCCGTCCATCAAATGCTGCTCGTTAAGTATTAATTAGGATGCCGGGCGACCGACTCGGCCCCTTATAAGAGCCACCGGCTGTATCGTTGTCTGTCTCCCTTTCATTTCGCCAAGGCAGCGTGGAAAGTCACAGAAACTTTCCACCGTTGGCGCTGAAGAGTATTTTCAGCCTGGACTGAGAACCTCCGTAATATGCAGCCAGAATAAATACACGGTGAAGATAATCCTTAATGAGAAAAAGCTTATCTGAAAAATGCAAAATAAATAAATAAATAAATAAAAAATGAAAGAAATCATAACATAACAGTCAAATTGCATCCAAAAACGACAGCCTGACAGATTAGAGTGTATTACGGACGTACGGTGGACACTACATTAACATTATTACACGAGTGAGTGAATGAGAGAGAGAGTGTGTGATTAGGAGAAAACAGGATGGATAGCATATTGGGGGTGAGAAAAAGGGATCGCCAGAGGGACTGCGAGGGAGGAAGAGAAAAACGGAGAGAGGGAAAAAAGAGAGAAGTGGTGGGAAGAGAGAGAGGGAGTGAAGTTGGGGGAGATTTGGATGGACATGCTAAATCACTGGCCTGGACTATTCCCACAGCAGTGCTGCAGCAGGAAGAGCGTATGAAGGCTGCAGGCGTATCAGGCTAGTCTCATGCAGACAGAGCCCCTGTATTTAGTCCCCCCCCCTCCCCCCCCAGTGCGAGTGCAGGAATGGAGACTCTGCATTTACAGGGACAGATGGTACAGAAACAGCAGCTATGTTATTAAACAGCTTGGACACATTTCACAGCCAGGCAGAGGGAAACGAGCACAGAGCAGGAAGGGGAGCCGGCCGCGGGATCCAGCCGCGGGATCCGTGCGCGTTACAGGTCTGCCGCGCTGACAGTGTCCTGACAGGGAGCTAAAAAAACAAACAAATGACCTCACTAGCCGTCACGCGAAATACCCAAATCTGTCGTGACAGTAACGGTATTACAGTCCGCTTGCACACACGCGTGGCATCAGAATAATCTCTTTTAAATTAACTCTGAAGATGAAGCGGTGAGAAAAGGCAGATGACCTTGGGGTGACTGTGTCCTGGCCAGCTGGCCCCGTCAGCGCCGATGGCCATGATGGATCACTGCGGATGCAGTGCACTCCGGTATATATGCTCCGTCTCTCGACGTCCGGCCGCGTGCTCACGCGACTCTCTGCCTCTGTCCAGGACGCTGCCTGGAAGCCGGTCCACCCAGTCACTCCGGCGAGACGCCCGGGGCCTGCCAGCGAAGTGAGAACCTGGCAGACAGTGACACAGGGGGCCCCATATTCAGAGCCACCTGTCGCCGACCCCTCCCCCCACAGACGCCACTGCTGTCGGGCTGGGAGGATGGCATGGGTGGGGTGGGGTGGGGGATGGGGGGTTACTTTCACACCTCTCTATATGTGGTGTCATGCTTAACCCTGCCCAGCAGGGGGCACGATTCCCAGAGGAACTTCAAAAGCAGTCAGTTGCCTGTTAAATCTGGTAAATAAAGACAGTCTGTCATAACATTATAAAAGATAATGTGGGGACTATGTTGCTTAAAAATGTATTATTAGGTTAATGAGAACTGTAATGTTGGAATGATTTGGATGATGGACAGGCCCGGGTGTCTTCTGGTTCGGGATATAGGCACTAGGCTTTCCCATAACCCTGTATTGAATAAGCAGTGTGGATGGATAGATCTATGGATGGATGGATGGACACCTTTTGTTAATGTTGAGTTTTTAATGTTAATGTATGTACCTACTTTGCCAGGCATGTTCGTTTTGATATTTTACAATGGGTTCATTCTTAAAAATTCCAGTATGGCAATATTGCATTCAGGCCAGTGGTGTTAGGGAGTTATAAAGTGAGGTAGGATGTTCCTCATCTGTGACAGGCCCCGTGTTACTTAGTAAATTCTTGCTTGTTATTTTGTAATAAGTTTACACTTAACTATGTATGCCAAACTGGAACATTTATGACCTCTAGGTCCGTGGGGCTTTTAAGGGTTCAGAAAGCGGCATCACAGTGCATTAGGTAAGCGACTGTCTGGCAGATATGAATAAAAGTATGAATGTCTAAATACACTGTATATCCTCTCAATTTACCTCTGGAAATATTCTGGAAAAACAAAGTTATTCCATCTCCATTTCTCAATAGACAATGACATCCACTAAAACAGCCATATGTGTGATTTTACTCAAACATAATGAAATGTACTCAGTGCTGCGAGATAACTATTCCACAAATATGTCTATGAGTGTATGTGTGTGTATATGTATATGTATATATATGTGTATATATATATATATATATATAATATACGCATGTGTGTGTACTGACAGTTCATGATGACCATCTTTCTTCGGTGATTTAGGGACTCTCACTATGGCTGCGCTTATATACCTAGTGTGTCTCTTTAATCTCTGGAAATGTTCTTTAAACATTTCCTACATTTCAACTGCAGTGTCGACGGGGTAAAGAACCCCATAATTTTTCCTTTGTTCACATGATGGACTGGTGCTGTACAGTCAGGCATTTATATTAAGAGAAAGGCTGATAGGCGTATAGATTACAGGAGAATGGTTAAGTGAATTCCAGTAAAGCTGCCTTTGAATGAACCAAAGCGATAAGGAGCCTCGGCACGATAAAGCAAACTGGATATTAGTGGGATGCCTGTCGATACTGAGTCACATTTTGGAGGAAGGATCCACCCAATGAGCTGCTTGCATGTCTGCGTGGGGCATTTTCAGGCTGATGTACCCAGCTTTTGGGAATGACGGTTTCCTCTTCCAGCTAGAAGACATGGAAAGCAAATACATTTTCTCAGCAAGTTGAGCTTAATTGTCATGGTGCAGCTCGTTAACTGTGCAGTGGGTTCCCCGCTAATATCACGCCGCAGACTGATTTAGTTAAAAAAAAATAAAAAATCGTTTTTGGGCGACAAGAATCTTTGCCAACTGATGTTCTGCTTCAGCGTTCCTCATACTACCCAGGATTCATGACAAACCGAGAGAGAGGAACCAGAAAAGGGTTGCAAAGGTCTCTGACTATTCAAATCAAGTCATATCAAGTGGGCCTTTTTAATCATATCATCCACATACAGGTACACGGTGACAGGAAATAGCAACATAGAACAGTGACAGGTTTGCCTGATCTTTAAAGTGTAGAACACGAGACGGCGCAGAACAGGGGGGCTGGAAGTAAGGGTCTACACACGTGTGCAGTGTGCAAACTGCCGCTGACAGTTGTTTAATATATAACATATTATGTTGCTTGGATATGCTACTCTGTGCCTGTAATTCTGAATTCTCTGCCATGTATTTAACACTCGTGTGAGTCATCCTAAGTAGTGACCTTGGGAACACGGTGCCCTTTGGAGAGGTTCTCTGCTACGCCGTTGCAGGTTTCCAATCAAGGTCACTATTCACCGCAAACCCGAATGGGGGGTTTCTGTAGATTGACCGCATTAACTGAAGTGATACTCTCCCCCCTCCCCTGAGTCTGACTGTCCTGGAGCCTCGGAAAGTCACGCAGAGCCGATTCTTATCGCACCACGTTAACACGAGCGCTGCTCGTTGTCACTTTGAAGGCCGGCGTTGAGTCTCCAGCTCGCTCGCCACGCCTCTCAGGGGTCGCCGTGATTAATGACATCACCACGGCAGCTGCTTGGCTGCTTTTTAATCAAAAGATCGCAGTCTCCACAGTCCAGCTCGCAGTTGACAAACTGCTCCTTTCTTTGCCGGGAAGTGTCTGGCTTGGGGGGCGGCGGCTTTTTGCTTGTAGCTGTAGGATCCAAAGTGTGCAATTGTCGTGATTCCTAAAGGAGCGGATATGCTGCACGGTGGTTTGCGAGTAAGATCCCGAACGCAGGGAGCTGATTACATTTCGGCTTGGAGAAGACGGCCTTTTGTAGCATTTATATGACGACAGCCGGCGGGTTTCGAAATCCCCAGACATGTTGAATGTGGGGGGGCTCCCTGACTTCATTGAATTCTGTTATGTCACATTTTTCGGGGTGACCAACGGATTCCTCTGAACCCCCGGCGAGCTCAGGACGCCAGAGACTCTTTAGGGAACAGGAAGGCGGGACGTGTTGCAGATCCGAGGTCCGGTTGTGTCGATGTCTCCAAGGCCTCTTGACCCCTCATCAGCTTGAAGGCTGTCCAGAGGGGCAACTTCAGGGGCAATGGCCCTAGCCAAAAGCTGATTGGTCCCCGGAGTGCACCCTCCCCTGTCACTCACCAACTCAAACATATCATTGGCTAATGATAAGGCTGATCCCTCTCTATGAATTATAGCCCCTCTTATGCCCCCCACTTAAAAAAAATCCTAGAGTCGCCCCTGCTCCCCAATGACACACGTGTTCATGCATACGCCCCAAATGCCTCTTCCTTGTTAAAAGGGTTCCCATGTGCATCAAGGCTACATTTCCTGCAGTGTTTAAAGATGACATAACCAAGTCAGGCATCAATAAAATTTCACCTCATAAGGGCGTTACTCTATAAACTCATTAAACAATCATCGCCAAAAGAGCAGGGATGTCCCTGGTGATACTTATTGTACCTCCTGGGCCTCCATAGACCTGAAAACCTACTAAGCAGGAGACAAGCACTATTTCTCTGTTAGATATTGACAGGAAGATGGAAAGAAATGGTCACTATTAGCTTGGAAAGTAGAGTAAAAAGGCGGTGAGAATTAAGGAGTAGAACAAACAGAGGAGAGGGTGGGGGCTGGGGGGAGCGCTGTCAGGCCGCCACACTGCTAATTAATTATTTACCACCATGCTTAGACACTCGCTGCTTCATCTGCTCACACAGGTTCCCCAAGACACCCACACAGAAATACACCCAGCTCCTTACGCACCTACAGACACATACGTACACAGATGTAACACACTATCTCTCGTGAAGGCTATTTAACCTGCCTTAGCACATCTGCACACATGAGTGCATGCATAATTAAGCCATGCCGTTTCTGTCGGACATAAAGACCTGTCAGAGGGGATGTGGCCTGACGCCTTGGGGCCCGGGGGGGTTGAATTAACACCCCCGCTCTGTGCATGCGGAGCTGGCGGGTTGATGTTGCGCAGGTGAACCTGTTTACGCTCTGATTCCAAACGCACGTGGTTATGGCTAATCAGAATCTCTAAATTGCACATTACGTATGAGGCTCCATGTGACTGTGTGCATGTTTGTGCCATAAAATCTCAGGTTCCCAGCCTCAAGCGCTGTGCTTCCTATGATTGGCCGCAGGTTTCCAATAACCCAGTACTGGATAAGCTCTTGGAAGATGGATGAATAAATGGATTGTGGGGAAGACTTGGAAATTTTCAAAAACTGAGTTTCTGTGAGGGGCAAAATAAAGAGATCCGTTAGTACTGAATTTTAGTGACGGTTTCTGAATGCCTTGTGTTGGTATAAGTTGGGGAATTTTTGTCAAAGGGTAGATATGGTAAAATTGAGGGCAAGGAGAGCAACAGACATTAAAAGGTGAAATAGATTAGAGAGAATCGGTTAAAGTCCCTTAAAACAACAGCAGTCTGCCTCATTAATTAGGTGTCTGACTTTCATGTGACAGGCAAAGAGTGCTTATGTAGGGCTGTGCTTGAGAGACGCTATAGTCAGAGGTTAACAAAACGTGGGACTGTTGGCTGGGATGAAAAAGGTGACGTGGGGAGATGAGAGAAAATGAAAGAGGCTGTATTAAGGATTGAATATTCACAGTGGTTTCTATAACATAGAAGGACAGAACGACCCCCCTCCCCGCGCGCCATCTCTCTCCCTTCCTCCGTCTCTCTCTCTCTCTCTCTCTCTCTCCCCCTCTCTCATACTGCCACACTCTTACTCGCTCTCACACACACTCACTGCTGCAGTCAACGAGCAAAAATAATCAGGGCTGTCGTTTAATATTTTTCCACGTCGTTTCTTTTGTCCTTTTCTCGTGAATGAACGGATGCATACCTACAGCAAGGCAACCCTCCGTCCTAAAAGAACCGTCGACCATATAGCGGACTGACACCGAGAAAATTCAGTACATATTAGAAGTAATTCCTTATGTCGGCAGCAGTATCTATTGCGGTTATTATTCAGTTTATACAGAACGATTAATTTTAGTTAATGTCTCAAGCGCGTTTGGGAACCGATCGTGACTGTGTAGCTACATGTACTGACTGACGGACTAATTTCTGTATTATATAAAAAACGTTGTTTTAGTTTCATACGCTTTTTATTGCTTTCTTGTTATTTTATTGGAGAGAGGGAGTTATTTTCTTCCCTCCCCCTTTTCCCGACCCTTCCAGTTCCTTCACCTCGTTTTCGTCTATTATGCTGTAAGTTAACATACTTTCAGTAAGTAGCGCTATTTCGGCTGTACCGCACGCTTTGTTTCCAGCCCAGGACCGACTCAACGCGACTTTCACCGCTTTAAATTACGGATGTAAAACTTCAGCCTAACAAAACAACTTAACGCGACGCTCTTTCTTTTTTACCTTTATTTATATTTTAATTAATTTCGCGCGAGAAAAACCAATTCATTGAGTCTATAATCCACTTTTATGGTTAATTGGCTTTATTAACCTGCGCGAATATTTTGAAGTTTCGTCTACTTACTAAGCAAATCGGTATTATTCGCTAGATATACACGATTTCCCGGGATCTAATTTTTGCGTTAGTATTATAATTATATTATTTGTGGCGTTGTCTGTACAAAGCTCACACGTGCAGGAAAGAGTTCATGAGGAAATGCGCGGTTCTTTGCTGCTTATTCGTCCACAAATGAGTATTACTAATAAAACAATTTTGCTGTACAGGCTAATGTAAACTAGATAGAAATTAAAATTTTTATTACTCTATATCTTTTGCACTTTATAATATTGGATACACCGCTATTTTACCATACCCCGCTGTAAATACACAATTTTACTTTAAAATGTAAGTAGATGAATTGCACTTTTGTACTTGATTTTTGACCTTCAAGTCATTTGATTTAAAGTCCACTGGAGCATTTGAGAGTGATACATCGTCAGCCGAGCGCTTAAAGGGACTCATCAGCCCCGCCGTCCCCCCTGGAATGATGGCGCTGTGTCGGCGCTCCGGCAGCCGCGCTCCGCACCTCCCGAGAAGCCGCAGCCTGCTCCTGGCCTGGCTCACCTTGTTTCTCTCTTGGTCCTGCCCGGCCGTAGGCAAGAAGAAGCTGTACATTGGCGCCCTATTCCCGATGAGTGGGGGCTGGCCCGGGGGGCAGGCATGTCTGCCCTCTGCTCAAATGGCCTTAGATCTGGTCAACAAGAGAACTGACATCCTGCCCGATTACGAACTGGAACTGATATACTATGACAGTATGGTAAGTAACGCGTCACCAACTTTGTCATGTGAATAAAGGCGGACGCCTGGATTTGTCACCACGGCTTAATTTCTATGAGGGCTGCTTGAGGAAGTCTACTCAGCTCCGCGATGCTAACATCTGCTTGTCTGCATGTTCATTTCTGTTTGTCACTCCCATTTTAATCCTTTTTGCGGTCTGTTCGTCTTCAGTTCCGTGTACTTGAACTGTAACTTTGCTCTTATTAATTATTATTTTGTTTACTTTCATTTTTTGACCTCTTTGACGTATTTTACCTGCTTTTATAAGTGATCACTCATGCCAAACACCTGTTTTCATGGTATTCAGGTCAGGTTAGGGGGTTAGTTTATGTTTGCATAATATCATATGCATTTGCTGTGTGTGTCTGTTACAGCAGTGTCACACCTGGGGTTTTCAGAAAGATGTAGAATCATTCTGACATCAGCTCGGAAGTTCCTTGTTAGAGCAGTATGTCAGAATATACTCTTAAGTAAACACAATCTATTTTGTTTGCCTGGTACAGTTGCATCTCCTTTCCACCTTTTTTTCTTTTATTGTGTATTTTTATCCCTTCAATGGCCAGTCTTTCAATTTTTCCCTTTCTTTTGGAAATGTTCTGTTTTCCTCCAGCTGAGTTACTCCCCCCCCCCCCATCACACACTGTACTGTAGACGGTCATGCAACTGCAGCCAACAAACAGTTAACTCTGCTGTGAATGGCTGGCTTTTCTAAGAGCCTCGCCACGATTGGCCAGAATCACTCTGCATTGGAACCTCTCTTCTGAGCCTAGGAGGGAGGGGAGGCTGAGCGAGGGGTTGGCATGGCAATAGTTACTGAGGAAACTGCAGTTGAAACAAACGCATATTTTTACAGGGATCGTGCTGTACATGCGATGGCTTTAGATACCACCCCTTAGCATCATATCGATGTGCCACGTTTCTGTGCTTATTGAAAACAGGAAGTGCTGGCAGTTCTCTGGGTCACAGAGAGGGTAACAGCCAGCCCACGACTTGTTTCTTATCAGGGACTCTGGTGTATCATGGAGTGCCGACCCCATGGTAGAGTGTTAATGAACAGAGGTGACTCCTTTATTAGGTTTGTTTGGAATCACTGCGGTTCAGCACCGAGGACAGCGGATGTGCTCAGAAGAGGCTGGGTCATCCTGTGTCTGGTCAAGCTGTTTTTAAGCACGTTCGCCTGCTTCCCACACATTACATGGGAGAAGGGCACACACCTCCCGGGGCGATTTCCTGAGCGCTGTCAAACGTGGAGGATGCAGGCGGGTGGTGGGGGTGTCTGCGTTGTCACGGGTCTTTTCATCTTCCTTTAGGTGGTTTGAAGGGTTTATAAACGATCCCCAGTCTGCCAGTTTCCCAGTGAATCTCTGGCTTGACATCAGTTGTATGAAATTTACCAGTTTTGCTTCTGTATTGATTTATTGAGTTGGGTCAGAATGGCTTCAGGTTCTTGAGTTCTCATGCCCCTAAAGGTAAGAACGAAATGCTTTGAGCTGATAAATGTGTGGGACTCAGGCCAGTACAGCATAGATTTGCCAGTTAAGTTTAGTATTTAATCACAAAAATAGATGTCTGCTTCTGGGTTGGAGAATGTTTCATGTGGAATTATTACTTTTGTGTCACCATTAAACTGTTGCTAATTGCATGGCTAATTGCATAGACCGTGGTCCTTAGAGGGTTTGTTTGATGTCTGTGACCCACTTGCCCACTTGTAGCTGAGGACCTATTGAAGCATCTCTTAAAAAAGAAAACCCTCCTTCTCGACTACAATTAGGCCGTATATTGACGATATGATTGCTCTCGAAAGTCGACCTTTCTCTGTGGGGCTGTGAAATGCATGACAACATCGCAATGAAACAGGAATTCACAGAAGGGAGAGAGATGCACAAGCAATGCTACATTCTGAGAGAAGTGTCATTAATAAGACGTATAGATGAGTTGAAGAACCCTCTTCTCCTGGAAAGCATTGTTCAGCATTGATCGTGAATATTTACAGTGGTTGCTTGAGAAAAGATATTTGTCCCGCATTGCCCAAAGTTTAATGGCACGGAGCGAAGCTGCTGTTTTCCGGGCACAGTGAGATCATGCCAAGTTTCCCCTGTGTTTTTCAAGAAAGTGAACACTGAGCTTGGAGTAGAGAATCCATAAGACTGCCAAGCTCCAGGGAGTCTGGAGAGGATCTGTCTCTCGTTGTCTGATGAAAAGGTCCTGGGCCAAGCATAAGCTCCTTACTTTGCAGTTATGAATCTTCACCTTCATCTCTTTTTCTTTATCCAAGAAAAGCATCTGTAGAGCTGCCATTGCTGACCTTTCTCGCCAGTATTTGGTGCACGATTTCTTGCAAAAACCTGCAAGACTGAAACTACATTGTTAGGTTGTATGTGTTGAACCTGATAGAAGATCAAAGCACCTTTTGGGAAAATGGCTGCAGACGTCCGTATACGAGAGACGCGCAAGGCATGTTATCCTCAGCTGCTGGTGTCCTGTCTCTCGTCAGACAGGTCTTCCTCTGAGATAGGCGTGTGAGCGTCACCCTGTCTCTCCCTGTGCCAGTGTGACCCCGGCGAGGCCACCAAGTTGCTGTACGACCTGCTGTACACGGAACCCATCAAGATCGTGCTGATGCCTGGCTGTAGCTCTGTCTCCACGCTGGTGGCTGAGGCTGCTCGCATGTGGAACCTCATCGTGGTATGCCCAGGCTGGCACCTGTCTGCTACACCTCCGCACTCCTAATGCGCTTCAGTTCAGCATGTTGGGATGTTTCATAGTGCTTCTTGGACCACTGGCTGGTGATGCAGGGTACCTTACTAGCATCAAGAATTCTAAAAACTGCATGCTGGTGAGGTCATCGCCTGCATCTTGATTTTGGTCCAAGCTGACACAAAATTTTGTTCCAAACTGCCACATTTTTTGACGGCAACCTACAGTGGTTGTCTCAAGTACCTGATTCGGGGGGGGCAGCACCTGATAAGGGCCCTGGGATAAGTAAAATTATATGTAAAAATTATACGGGGCTAGAATTTCTAGGTATTTGCCTGCTGAGTAGTATTACTAATAGTACTGCTTTTGTTGACACAGATATTTGAAAAGTGAATGGATCTTCGTCTTCTTTGTAGTGTTCGGTGCATGGAAGATCCTAATCATGAGTGTATGTAGGCTACCTCCATCTCCTGCCTCTCCATCTCCTTCTCACCTCTCCCTTCTCCACCCCCTCCAGCTGTCCTACGGCTCCAGCTCCCCCGCCCTCTCCAACCGCCAGCGCTTCCCCACCTTCTTCCGCACGCACCCCTCTGCCACGCTCCACAACCCCACCCGCGTGCAGCTCTTCCAGAAGTGGAAGTGGACCAAGATCGCCACCATCCAGCAGACCACAGAGGTCTTCACATCGGTCGGTGCCCCAGTCTCCTGCACTTCCTCAGTTTAAGATTCAAAACCGGCTTTATTTGAAAGACAGAATCCAGTCTTCATGATTCTAGAACATTATATATAAATTCCTCGAATGATCAGATAGAACAAGAGCAAGAAAAACTACAATACTGAATAGCAGAACACATTGTTTTCTCCTCTGTTTAATATTTTGGCCTCTCCTCTGTATATTGTTCCTTTATATGATTTAATCTAAGGGTATTTGAAGTAAGAGGAAGAACTATTATTTTTCCTCTGCTCCCTGGGACTTGAACCCACAACCTTTGTGTTGTTAACACAGAGTACTACTTGCTAAGCTGTAGCAGCACGCTCATCTTTGCCTTCTCCTGCTCTCACTGCTTCTGTCCACCCATCTACATTTTCCTCTTGCAGACCCTGGATGATCTGGAGCAGCGAGTGAAAGAGGCCGGCATCGAGATCAGCGTCCGTCAGAGCTTCCTCACTGACCCGGCGGTGGCAGTTAAGAACCTCAAGGTGCCTCCCTCTTTCCGCCGACTGCCCGAACCCTCTGGCTGCCCCTACCCAGCCCCCCACCAGCGGAGCAACTGTCAGACCGTGTAGCACGGGGGCAGGAGCTCGCTGGCAGCAGACAGATAACCTTACCACCTCTAACATGGCCCTCAGTCTGTTTCACAGGCCTGATAGCCCGACATGCCAAACACGTCTGACCCATGGATTCAAAAAAACAGCAAAATCATACCAAAGTTTGCCAAAAATAGTACCCTCCCAAGAACGCCAAACTCAAGTGCCGCTCTCAGATGCTTCTCAGTCTTCCAGACTAGCACCCGCTTCCCTTATTCTGTATATCGGCCTACATTTGATTCCTGAGATATATGGGCTAATTAGCAACGAGCCATGAATTTTCGAGGCATAGGCCCCACCCCCTTGGGACGCAGCAATGCCCTGTTAAGAGTCTTGCCAGGGAATTGAGACCCGGGCCTGAGTAGACTCGATTCCCCGGCGTCTGCTGTCTTCTTCTGCTCTCTGAATGTTCACTTCCTTTCCCGGGTGCTCGCTACTTGTGGGCCGTAGCGCCAGGACGCCAGGATAATCGTGGGACTCTTCTACGAAACCGAGGCGCGCAAAGTCTTTTGTGAGGTCAGTCCCTTCTTGTTAGCGCTGTATCGCTGCATCTCTTGTGGCTTTTGTCATATTGTCACCAATGTTAAAATGCTGCTAGCAAAAGGTTGATCATTATGTTGCACTACAGCGATGTTTTGTATCCTCCTAGAGTTTTTCGTTACGTCCTTTCGCTGTGTCCTATTATGATGCCTCATCACGAAGAAGGTTGCGAAAGCATTGTAGAGAGAGCTAGCCTGTGTAGAAAGTGGGACATGAAAAGAATCTGAAGACTGAGAGGTCAGCCTTCTCTGACGATCCCTTAGCATCGTACCGCTATTTCTCATCACATGCCAGGTGTTCAAGGAGAAGCTTTATGGGAAGAAATACGTGTGGTTCCTCATCGGATGGTACGCGGACAACTGGTTCAAGATCAAGGACCCGTCCATCAACTGCACGGTGGAGAACATGACAGAGGCCGTGGAAGGGCATGTCACCACGGAGATCGTCATGCTGAACCCGGAGACGGTCCGAGGGGCCTCCAACCTGGTGAGCACTCCCGCCTCTCCTGCCACGTGACTCCTGTTCCCGTCACATGACCTCATCCTCATCCTCCTGCCTTGATTCATCCTGGCTGCCGTTGGAATGCTGCATCTGATACCTCATTAAGTGAAAACATTGAAGGACGCCAGCATGTTTTTTGATACTTACTCAAAGTCACCGTCGAGTGGAGGATGTGAAACCCAACCTGGCATGATTTCATTATTTTTCAAAGGAACTGAGTGGCTATTTTATCGGTTTTATTACATCTAGGTAATTAAACAGCGCCCTTATCTAGATTCAGTTAAATTCTGACAGATGGCGCAGATGCAATCTGAATATAAATACAGCTTTAAAAAGACGGCTTCATCAAAACGAATAGTAATTATTTTAATAACAAAAATGCCTATGTGATTATGTACTACAGCACAAAAATAGGAATATACATGCATATGAGATTCACCGTACGGGCACACAAAGGTCACAATGCTATTTCTAAAAAGTGCTGCAGGTTTTCCGTTCCTGCAGGAAGAAAAGGTGCCGATCGGGGGAGTGATTTGTATGTATCCGGCGTCCTGCCACCACTGCTAGGCGGCTGATTTATTGACCTTGTCAAGTAATAACTGTCAGGCATTACAGCAGCAATGATTCGGCCACAGGAATCATCACCGCGCTAATGAATGGAGTTTGGGATCCTGTTATGCTGCTTTTAGTGAAACAGGCCGTTCTGAGCCTGGACAAGCTTTGTTTCGCCTTGTGCACATCGATCGAAGGGCCACTTGCCAAATTTACGCTGACGGGAGTTTTATTTACACAAAAATGTTCTGAGGGAAAAGGAAAATGATTTGTTCAAAGAGATAACAAATCAGATGGGTCCAAGCAACTAGAGGAGGTGGGACCCTCCAATCAGATGTTTTGGTCTCCCTCAATCAATCATTTTTCATTCTGCCCCCAAAACATTTTTGTGTAAGTAAAACTGCCATGAGCGAAATCTACCCTCCTTGTGCTGGGAGGTAAGTAAGGACTCATGGGACAGACATTATGTCGAGTCTGCTGCCATTCAGAGGGGGTGTATACCTCTCGACTCCACACGCCCTTTGGCTCTTGTTCCGATTGGTCGTTTGCTTGTCACCACCCCCATTCAGACATCTCAAGAGTTCCTGGAGCAGCTGATGTCCAAGCTAGGGGGCAAGAACCCGGAGGAGACGGGGGGCTTCCAGGAGGCCCCGCTGGCCTATGACGCTGTGTGGGCGTTGGCTCTGGCCCTTAACAAGACTGTGGGGCCCCTGAAGGCTAAGGGCTGGAGGTTGGAGGACTTCAACTACAACAATCGTGAGATCACAGCTGAGATCTACCGGGCCCTCAACACCAGCTCCTTCGAGGGCGTGTCGGTGAGCAGCCGGGGCGATTCATCAGCTATATGGAAAGTTGACCACGAAGCCGTACTAATGGCCTCTCCCTCTTCCAGGGCCATGTGGTCTTTGATGCCCAGGGTTCGAGAATGGCTTGGACTCTTATCGAGCAGCTGCAAGGTACCGTCTCCTGAAACATCCGCCTTGCTGACATCTGCGTAACCATCCACCATGTTTTCACACTTATGGTAGTTTTACTTGCACAGAAATGTTCTGAGCACAGAAAGAAAAATGACTGGATTAGAGAGACCAAGCAATTAGAGGAGATGCGACCAATCAGATGTCTTGGTCCCGCCCCTTCTAGTTGCTTGGGCCAACCTCCTCTACAGTCTGATTGGTTACCTCTCTGGACCCATCATTTTTTGTTTTGCCCTCAGTCTCTCTTTTTTATATAAGTAAAACTCCTACAAGCTGTATTCAGGGTAAAATCGCAGTGAGTTGTGACATCACTTGAAGCACTGGTGGCTGTTATTTGCAGTGAATCTGCGGTTGCCGGACTCCCTGTACCTTTGAAAGTCTTACTCAGGCCTTATTAGCCTCTGCTCTGTTTGATTTTGAATGGTGCCTGAGCTGGGTGTTACCCCGCATGGAGCTGTGGACAGAAGCGCTAACGCTAACCTGCTAAAGAGCTGCATCACCATTAGGGTGAGAGGGCTGATATTTATTTGCTCCTTGTAGCATTTAATTGAGTTACTCCATAGAGACTGGAGACTTCAGTCATAAGTGACACCTGGCCCTTCTTTAAAACAGGGAGCTCCATCCATCCATCCATCCATCCATCTATCCATTTATCCATTTTGCAGCTGCTGATCCACTGCTGGTTTGCAGTAAAAACCTGGAGTCGATCCCAGAAGAGGGCAGCAAGGCAGGGGACAGCCTGAACATTATGAATAACTAAATACTCACACATTCATAAATACTCACACATGCATAAGCATTAATCCATAATTTTTGTTCATGATAAGATGTAAAGTCATTAATTCTCTCTCTCTCACTGGGTCATTGCAGGAAAAGAGATTGGGTAGCTTTGCAATCCTGGCTGAAAATGGAAGCTGAACTTCCTCATTGTCGCAGAAAAGTTGTGTCCGCGCACTGATAGTCATTAAATGATTCACTGCATATTTAAGCAGTTTGGAAACATTTAGCCAGATGTAGCGGGTTTGGCCGCAGGTTCACAAAGACCCTTATGTTTCTGCTAAATCAGTTTTTTTTTCAAGTGGGCGATTTAATTGTTTTTTTTGGTTTTGTTAAATCTGAAGGCCCCTCCAAACCCAGTCATACGGCTCGTGATCAGTCAAGTTAATTTTTCGTGGATTGCTGAATTACCAGCGAAATGAACCAGACTGAATTGTGAGCACCCTGAATGCACTCATGCTCCGAAATTCGCTTCTGCTCTCTCTGCTTTTATTAGGAAAGATAGATGCTTTCTCTTCTTTTTTTAAACTTTTTCACCGTTTTTCCACGTTTCAATTACATGTCATGTTCACACTACTTGCGAAAGTAAAAGCAATTCATGAACTGAACGAAGCAATTTATATCGCTTACATGATTAGAAATCGCTCTGTTTTGTTTGAATTCAGGGGCCAGTATAGCATCTGGCAGCTGTATTAATGAAATGAATTTAAAGTGATCAAATTCATTATTTGAAAGTTTAAGAGCCTCTTGGCTGCTGAAACTGAAGTTTGGGAAATTGTAGCTCTGAGTTGGACGTTAAATCGATGTGCGTCTCCCATCCGTATAGGACTGTCACTGCAAATTCCTCACTTAGTGTCAGTCGAATGGTCTGCTTGTCCCGCTGATCCCGGTCGCCGTCGTCCCAAAGCTACCTTCCTCGTCAGCCTTTTCGGGAACCGGCTGTGGTGGCACGTCTCCCCACTGAAGCCCTTTCAGCTCTTCTCTCCCCTCTCCATTTCCTGCTCTCCCTTCTCCTTTACCAGTGCCGTCTTGCCGTCTTGCTGTACAGACTGAAGCCTTTGGCTCACACCTCTGACGGCAGGGGGGCCAAACCACAGGGGGCTGTGGCTGTACCATTACGACTCCGTTTCCTCCCCTAATTAATCTTCAAGCCAGGCATCTTGAAAGTTTTATTTTTCCTATAATAATGGGGAGAGCATGAAGGTTTCCACGTCCTGTTCTGAGGAATTACTGTGATTTACTGTGGTGCACTGGGCGAACTGCATATATTTAAACAGTACAGGGATTTGGCCAATGGGACCAATTAAATAGGCAAATCATCCAGAATGAATACAAAAGGCCTACCAGGGCTTTACTATTAGACCCTTGATACAGAGGCAAGTTGGTTTGCCTTTTAATGCCTCGGTCCCAGGATCGCAGCAGAAGAACAGGTGTCACTGCGCAGTGTGATTACTGTGGTGTGGATATTCACTGCAGTGGTGGCTGCCAGAGCGACTGAGCTCCCTACACTGGCCCCGGTGACTTTCACAGCTGCTTAGAGTTCACTGGGAAGGAGGGTTTTCGCACAGGAGCAGGTGGCTTCAGGGCAGACGCCCACTGGAAGCCCAAGACTTGTTAGGCTGCTTCTGCCTTCCTGCATGTTGAGTTTCAGAGTTGGTACCCTGGAGAGTTTGGCAAAAAAGTATCACAACCCTGGCTGGTTAACATTCAGTTTTGGACAGCAAATTGTGGAGGCTGTGAAGTTCACCGTTTGTTATTATGTGAATAATTTCTCTTATGATTTAATTGTCATTGTGCTGACATGTTTTTTTCCCGCTCTAATGAACCGGGAGGGTAGGTTTTGATGTGGTTTTTGGTGGGTATTTCAACACTACCCTCTCTCTCTCTCTCTCTCCTTCTCTCTCTCCCCTCTCTCTATTTATTCTCTCTCTGTCCCCCTCTTCCCCCTCCCTCTCTTCCTCTTCTTCTCTCTCTCTCTCCCCTCTCTCTCCTTCTTCTTCTCTCTCTGTCCCCCTCTTCCCCCTCTCTCTCTCTTCCTCTACCTCCCCCCTCTCCCTCTCTCTCTCTCTCTTTCTCTCTCCCCTTGTGTAGGTGGGAGCTACAAGAAGATTGGGTATTACGACAGCACCAAAGGAAATCTCTCCTGGTACGGCAATGACAGGTGGATAGGTGAGCTTGACCGATCTCTGATCTGCTCCCACTTCCCTCATTAGTACTTGTCCTCCCCTCTTAGTATCGACATCCGTTTATTCGTCTATCCATCTTTTTCACAAAAATGAGATTTGCTGTTCAGGTTAATCAAGGTAGCAGTCACTTTTGTTTGGCCTTAAGCCTGTGACAGTGATGCGAGCTGTAAACAACGGGAGCAGATGATGTATGAAGTAGAAAATAAGGGAAAAAGACACTTATGCATTATTAATAATAATAGCAAAATCGGGGGGTTGTGGATATTAATTGCTGAATTTTAAATACCAAATAATTCATTGTAATGTAACTTCGTAACATTCGTCCACCACCAAAAAAAAAAAATAAATTTATTGTGTCCCCCTAATTTTAAATTCCCCTACACCCTTGGACGGACAGATGGACGGACAGACAGACAGACAGATGGACGGATAGACGGACGGATAGACGGATAGACGGATGGATGGATGGATGGATGGATGGATGATCGTCATTATTCCCCATCTGAACACTGAGTACAGACAATGCAACATGACCATCCACCAATTTGCCCCTAAACCCCAGAGTGGCATTTATTGGGGGGTGGCTGCCATTTGAAGACACCTTTATGAGCACATTTAAAGAGCAGCCTTGTTGTAGTATAAGTAGTCAGTCCAGAAAATGCCCAGGAAGTCATTAAGCAGACTGCCCCTAACGCAGGCCTGTAGTCCACACTTCGGCACATTGACGTGCTCCATTGCGCCACCGCCTCTTCTTCCTGTACATCCACCGGCCAGCTGCTCTGTGCCCAACATTTCAAGCACTCTCTGCAACTTGGGTCTCATTCCCGTGTCCCGTTCTGTTGACAGTGTGAATGTGAGGCCTTGAAGGTTTTCTCTTCTGTAGGCCAGATCTTGACGCTTCCATCCGAATCAGTGCAGGATTCCTGTCGACTGCCACGTCTCCGTTATACATTTTTCACCACGGGCCCAACTTCTTCTGTCTTGCGTATAATTGCATAGTGCTACTCGTCCCATTTTTTGAGGATTTTGGGCTGGTTTCTGAAACTTTCTCTGGCCTGCCCGGACGTTGACCTGTTTCTGGGGGGCGGGAGTGTTGATAATAGAGGCTACACTCAGCATATCGCCCCCGCCCCGATGCCTCACTTCGGTTCTGCTGTGGAAGCTGAGCGTGGGCCTGTACAGGTGTGCTCTGTGGAGTCAGCATCCCGAGCTTGCTGGGCTCCCACAGTCCTGCTTACTGACGTGAGGGGAGGGATTCGGGGCCGACCCATTCACTGCCTGTTTTTTTTCCATCACCCCCCTCCCCAGAGCCTGCTGCCATTTAATTCGTTCCTCCCGGAGACGGGCTCGCCTCATGGAGCCTGCGGAGATCCTAAAAAAAACGTTTCCCTCCGTGGGCCAAGCGACTGCTGTCTCCTGAAGGGGGAGTGGCTCGGCCTAAATTTGGGAGGGGGATGTCATGTGACCATGGTGTTCCATTTGGCTGGGCCCTCGCACAGCTCGCCTCCCAGGACTCGATTCCTCCCTCCACTTTGAAGCAAAGTCATTGCAGGACACCCCCCGCACCACCCAGCCCATCGGCCTCCTTTGCTTTCCATTTAAAAAAAATTCAGGTCAAAGCCAAGCATAAAGAGGCCAAATGATGGGGAACCAGCATGTTACCGCTTCCCAAAGCAGAAAAGCTCTCCCTCCTCACCCAATCTGGTCTCTTTCACTTTCATTCGCGCCGTCCCCTCTCCCCTGCTCTCTCGGTCTCTTTCCGGTCGCCCCTGACAACCACCGCGGCGCTGCTCTCCTCCTCCTATCACCGTGGCAACCGTGGAGCTCGGTCTCCTTGGTAACGCTCTGTCCTGATTGTTTCATCAAGGGCAGGGTGAGATTGTTAAACAGCGCTGGCTTGCTGACAGGAGGCCCCGCACGTGGCCGCATGGACGCACATAAACACTAAAACAAGCAGGAAGTGCCCTAATTACAGTACAGCAGCTTTTTATTACAGTGTAACTTGATGACTTCCTTTCTGAAGTGGCTTCTTGCAGGCAGCTTCCCTGCAGTCACTGCTTTTTTGCACGTGTATATTTATACTCCTGAGAAGCCAATAATAGTAATCTCTATTTTAAAGGACCGTCATATTGTCCAGGGTGTCCCCTGCCTTGCACCTTATGCTGCCTGGGATAGACTCCAGGCCCAAGATGACCCTACATTGGGTAAATATTCTGTGTAAATGATGCAGGAATGCATCACAATACATTCATGTAAAGCGCCTTGGGGCAACTCTGTTGTGAAAGGCGCTATATAAAAATGAATTGGATTGAATAGGTGGTATGGATGATGGATGTATTTGAAAAGGATAATACATTATCTTGTGTAAAGATCCCCCCTCACTCCCCCACAACGGCAGCAGCCACAGTGTCTCCCCAAATTTACCCAGCATGCCCTTCTCCTGCGACTGGAGCCTCATCATCAGCCTGTTAAGTTGTTGTTAGCTGCCTTCTTGATGCCTTTCATGGTCATGGAGTCTGCGCGGGTCATCGTCCCGCGACAAGGCTACGGTAGATCGGGAAGGAAATTCCCTCCCCTAGTCACTTAAAAAGCGACAGCAGTGCGGCCGGGTCCTGGCAGACGCGGATGGCGGATATGGCGGTAATGCTGCCGCTCGCGCCGCTCGCCTTCCTCCCGCATTGCGCGCCATGTCCTGCTGGGCTGCCGTCTCGACGCGTGTCGTCTCCGGTCGATGCAATCCGGCTGCAACGCAGGCACATGGTAACAGTTATATTTAAACCGCCCGTCAGGCAGGAACAGTCACGAGAGCCGGAGCGGAAAGCGTCAGCGTCGTTAGCGCTCGTGGAGCGTCTCTTCTGAGCGGTCTTCCTTGGGTCGCGACGCATTTGGTTGCCAAGTTTGGCAACACTCCCCCCCCTTGTCTCGAACGGTTGCCAGTTTTGTTTATTGTTTCTCAGATGGAGATTACAGCTTGTCATTTTCCTAAAATAGATTTTCCATATTTATTAGAGTGGAAAAGTGTGTTTTTCTCTCAGCTATGAAGGTGCTATATTGGCATGAACAGAAAAGAAACAATTTAGATTAATAACTTAAACAATAGAGGAGTGTTAATATAGAAAGATACTAGTTATGATTGAACATAAACAGAGATAGCTCTTCTTTCTCTCTCTCTATCTACCTTTCTATCTTTTCTCTCTCTGTCTCACACTCTCAGTCCAATTCTTTCTTGCTTTCTGTCTCTCTTCTTCTGTCTCCCATTTGCAGTCTTTTTCTCCCTCGTTCTGTTTCGCAGTCTCAGTCCATCTGTCTTTTTGTCTCACACTCAGTCCATCACTCTCACTTTCTGTCCGTCTCCGTTTTTCTGCCTCCCACTGTCTCCCTCTCTCACTTTCTGTCTCTCCCTCTCTCTCTGTCACACAGTCTCAGTCCATTGTTCTCTTGCTTTCTGTTTCTGTCTCCCACTCTCAGTCTCCATCTCTCTCTCTGTCACGCAGTCTCAGTCCATCGCACTCTTAATTTCTCTCTCCCTCTCTCTCTGTCTCACAGTCTCAGTCCACCTCTCTCTCTTTCCTCCTGTCCCTGACACTCCGCCTTCCGTTTTCAGTTCTTCTCACTGCAGTGCTTCCTGTCACCTGCCTCCTCCCTGTCCCTCCACAGGCCTGGGCCCCCCTGCAGACCAGACCGTGGTCATCGAGGAGTTCCGCTTCCTGTCCCAGAAGCTTTTCGTGTCTGTGTCAGTTTTCGCTGGCCTCGGCATCCTGCTGGGCATCGTGTGTCTCACGTTCAACATCTACAACAGCAATGTCAGGTGGGTGGGCGCCGCCACCACAGTCATCTGCATTCCGCGCGGCGGCTGTCGTGGCGAGGCGTGCCGTCCAGGGAGTCTGCCCTCGCGTCTGTGTGACAGCCACATCTGCTGTTTTGTTGCTCCCTGTGTAAGATGCATCTCCAGTCAAAGGCCTGCGTGTGTGCGCATGCATGCGTGTGTGTGTGCATGTGTGCATACCACTGTGTCTACATGCAGTTAACTGTCAAACGTGTGTGTGTGACACTGTGTGTCTAAATGCAGCTGATTGTCGATTTTGTCCCTAATTGCACGACAAATCTAGGAATTATCTTTCAGAAATGACAATAAAATGTGCTTTATTAGTGTGCAAATTTATATACCCACGTTCTAGCATCCTGTGGGCAGTACTGGCCTGTTCACTGTGGAGTGTGTGTGGCCCTTTGTGTGGCCGTGGCCGGCAGCTACATTAGTTATACATGTGACCTTGTGGCTTGTAGCTCATTGGAGATGCTCATGCCGCAGGTACATCCAGAACTCCCAGCCCTACCTGAACAACATGACGGCCGTGGGCTGCATGCTGGCCCTGGCAGCCATCTTCCCCCTGGGCATTGATGGGCTTCACGTGCACCGGGCTCAGTTCCCCGTCGTCTGCCAGGTATGGAGGGGGCGGGGCCTGCCACTGTGATGTCACTCCCCAGCTGACTCCAGCTTGTCTTTGTCCTTTAGTGTAGGAAGTGTAATGTTTCACTGGGGAATATCAGAGTCTGCATTCTGCTGTTATGTCCGCTTTAAATAGGTCCGGATAGGTTTAACAATATAGTTAATTAAATCAAGCTGAAATAATTATTAGTTAATTATGCATTAAGTATGCATGACTTACGCTTGTTACCCGTCAGTCCCTGACGGGTAACTCATGCCTAGTTGGCTCCTTGTCTGTTTATGACATACTGATCGCCTCACTTGTACGTCACTTTACACAAATAAATTGTAAATGTGAAACCACAGCATGCAGGAAAGTCCGGTTTGGAGTTTAAAGTTAAGAAATCACTGCAGGCGAATGTTTATACTGTCATTACAGTGGGGCCATCGTTGCTAAAAATAGAAAGTAGGACGAAATCACTTTAAAAAAGCACTTAACTGTGAGAAATGAAAAAAAGGCTAAACTAAATTATAGCCTTAAAATAACATTTGGGAAAAGAAGATTCGTTTAGTATTTATTTTCTTTCCCTGTCGGGGTCAGCAGTGGTGGAGCTGTGTCTGGGTGCAGAACGTGGGTTTGCGTAGATGCACGAATGTTTCTGTAACGTCTGAAAAGCCCCATTATCCTCTACAATGGAAGGACGCTAACATAGAATGATGACCTTCACTGTATGGACGGATTAAAACCAAAAAAACTACAACTGGCGTTAAACCAGTGTGGAAAGGGCAAAACAGATAGAAAGCAGGCTAGAGTCGAAGAACGAATGGGAGAAGGACCTAGAGGGGTATTTGGGGCTTGGCGCTCATCCCAGTGCCCCTCCCTCCACAGTTTCGCTTGTGGCTGCTAGGCCTGGGTTTCAGCTTGGCCTACGGCAGCATGTTCACTAAGATCTGGTGGGTTCACACGGTCTTCACCAAGAAGGATGAGAAGAAGGACAAGAGGAAGGTAACTGCAGCAGCGGGGGCGCCCGGGGGGGGGGGGGGGTACCATCCACACCCTTTTGCTGCAGAGGGCCGGGCTGCCTGTTTGCTGCTGGTGCCCTTCAGCGACGCTGGCTGTCCTGGCCTTTGATAACGACGCGAACATTAACTCCAGAACAATGGCCTCACATTTGCTGCACATATGCATGCAGCTTTGCTAGAAAAAACAAAGTTTGATGTTTTGTGCACCATGGACATTTCACTGGACCGACTGCTTAAGAATGTTAATCCGGGTCGGTTATATACTGATACTCTGGTTCCTCGCCTGGTGCCCTGTGTGTCTCCTGATGGGCCTGATGAAGACTCTCTTGCCGTCCTCTTCAGGATATGTGGTAAAAATACGTAGAATTGCAGGACCCTTCATAATGGAGCTGTTCCTGCCCCCTGGATGGTTATCAGAAGCCTTTTGTGACTGAAACTCCAAGCTGCCGACTTGCTTGCCGCTTCCTGGCTGAATCCTCACAGACTTCCTTGAGTCAGGGCTTCAGTTTTTGTCGTCCACTGCACAGCATTAGTACCTTGACGTCCAAATGATTTGCTAGAGCGCCCTCTAGAGCTCGTCCAGTGCCACTTCCACTGAGCACCCAGAGGTGACCCCCCAACCAGCCCATAATTGTCAGGTTTCCACTTTCCCATAAATGCAGATTAGCAATATAGGATTTAGACTTGTGTGTATATATATGTGTGTATATATATGTGTGTGTGTATATATATACATATATAGACTTTTTAACTTAAGACCTAAGTAAATCACTTTACTTGGGAAACCAATTTTCTTGCACTTGGTCGTGATTATTCCTTAGACTCTCATCATTTGATTCTATTCTGAATATTTACTAAATATTGCTATTGACGTATAGAGTCTTCCTGCTATACTCACAAACAGATGTCCACTGATATGATGCTTGGTCCTTCCCATATCCCAGCAGCACCTGGAACCTTGGAAGCTGTATGCCACAGTGGGGGTGCTCCTACTCATCGACATCGTGTCCCTCATGATATGGCAGATCGTGGATCCCTTGCACATCACTGTAGAGGTGCCTGCAAGACTTTTCTTCTCTCAGCGCACAGGTGGATCCTCTGAGTGGTTTTGTGCCCAGTCCGGTGAATTGTATGTTATCCTACTATAACAAATGACTGTGATCTTTGATCACACCTGGAACTCCTCCTGCTGGTACAGTGCTGAATAGCTGGAATATGAAAGGGTGTAAGAGCAGAAGCTGCTGTCAGTGAGGAGCCGGGACGGGTTATTTTCGCGACTCTCGGCGGTGCTGTGAATTTCACTGTGCTTTTTTTACCTCTCTGTCTAAGTAGAAGTTCACCAAAGAAGCTCCCAAGGAGGACCTGGATGTGCTCATTCAGCCCCTTCTGGAGCACTGCAGCTCGGAAAAGATGAACACGTGGCTGGGTAATGTCAGATCCACCTGTCTGTCTGTCTGCCTGCCTGTCTATCTGTCTGCCTGCCTGTCTATCTGTCTGCCTGCAACCATCTGTCAATCTCAGCTTTAGTGTCTGTCTCTCTCTGAATACAGTATGTGTCTGCATGTTCAGTGCTTTGTGTGTCTGCCTGTCCATCTATAGTCCTGTCTTTCAGTCTGTCTTCCTGCTGACTCTTATCTTCTCTGTCTGTCTGTATCAGCCTGTTTACCTGTCTTTCCTGTCCGCCCCGGCTACACTCTGCCCTTTAGGGGTGGTGTACGGCTACAAGGGTCTTCTGCTGTTGCTGGGGATATTTCTGGCCTATGAGACAAAGTCCGTTTCCACAGAGAAAATCAATGACCATCGGGCCGTGGGAATGGCCATCTATAACGTGGCGGTAAGTCCCCTGAATCTCAGGCCCTGTCTGCCTCTCCCCTGCGTCACCCACACCGATTTCCACTTTCGTCTGCTCCTGCAGAACTTCTGATTTCAGGCCACATCCCTATAAGAGTCACTAATGGGGTTTTTTTTTTTTTTTTGAATCACCCAGCCAATATCAGTTTTAATGCGAAGTAGGAGATGATGAGAGCTGGAACGCCTTCAACTGGCCGTCCCACTTGAAAGAAGCCTTAGAAAAACATGCTTTAAAAAGATGTGAAGCAGAGAAGCCCTTTTTTCACATTGGCGGTAATAACCGGCGGATTTCAATTCTGTCCCCCCCCAGCTCTGCCAGCAAGTGGACTTTAGCAAAACTGGAACCGTCTTACATGAATGGATCTTGAGGAATTCTGTCTTGTGATTTCCTGCCTGACTTCTCCTATTTCCCACCCCTTACGGCTTCTGGCCCTTTTCTGGTCAGTAGTAAGATTGGCTGAAATTTTTGAAGAGGAGAAATGTATCTTTTGAAGTGTCCTTCTTCCAGGAGTTAACAAAGGAAGGCCTGCGAGTCCCTTGAGTTTGGTGTAGAAATTGGAAAACGATTTCTCTGTGGGAAGCCCTCTGACTTTCAAATATGGCACGTTGATTTGACGGCGATAGCTATTACCAGACTCCTGCTAGGGTGAGAATCAAAATCTGGAGATCAAGCCCTCCGCAACAAGTGGCTGTTAATCTGTTTAGCGAAACGCTAAATGTGAAACGGTAAACAAGCCAGATTTACACATTTCTTAAAGGGACTGAAGGTCGAGCGGGACTTCATTACGTACTGATGTGTCGCGTGAGCCTATGTCACGGTTCAGTGGAGCTTCGCGAATTTCGATGTAGCGGAAAAAAGCGGGAATTCAGGCAAATGAATTATTCAAAATCAGCGACAAGTCACCAAGATGGAGGATCTAATTAGGCAGTGGCACTTCCTGCCGGCGTTCCTGATGCTCTCCGAACAAAGCTTTTAAAGATAATGATGTATCTGATATGTGCTGGGCTGAAATGATGTTTTTGAAGGTAATGATGCAGCTCTTGAGAATTATGGGTGAGAAATTGTAACTAAACATCCCGGTCTGGTGCCCCCCTCTCTCCCCCCCATGTCCCTGCAGGTGCTGTGCATGATCACAGCCCCCGTCACCATGATCCTGTCCTCCCAGCAGGATGCTTCCTTCGCCTTTGCATCTCTGGCCATCGTCTTCTCTGTCTACATCACACTGGTCGTGCTCTTCATCCCTAAGGTACGCTGCATGACATCGCGTCTTTATAATCTTCTAAGTGACCCAGCATGATGCTTGGGTCTAACATCAACTTTGCAGTGCGGATAGTTACCTGGGGAGGATTCCGTCTGCATGCCTTGTTCAGGGTACAGCAGTCTTTTCCTTCTCCAGGATTTGAAGATGTAACCTTACGGAGATCATTCCCTGTTACCCTGTGTTTCCTGGTTCCCAGTGTTAGCACAAATGCACAGGTGCTGTATGCTGAGTTGATGCTGGTTTTGGTGACAGGTACATCTGAGTGAATTCTCGATTGGTCAGTTTGTCCTACACATTTTGCCTCTGACTTGCAGTCTATAGACAGACCCTTGCTGGTAGGTGGCCAATAAGGATTGTGTTACAAGGTGACCTCATTATGTCATGGAAGTAAAGGGTGGAATTCTGACTCCCTTTGGCATATACTTTGGGCCTTAAAAAGGAGGAGTTGTAGAAGGAGGCAGAGATGCAGACCGTTTACATGCACATAAAGCTGTATAATACACTAAAATAAATGGAAAAAACGGGAAGAGTACAATAGGGCCCCTTGAAATGCACCCCCACACCACATTTCTACGGTACCGTAGATGCGGCGGTTGATCACTCGTGGGGAGTGGCAGTCAGAGCAGCAGGAGACCATGAAGACGGGCTCCTCCACCAACAACAATGACGAGGAGAAGTCACGGCAACTGGAGAGGGAGAACAAGGAGCTGCAGAAGATCATTCAGGAGGTATCCCAGCTCTCCCTGGATCTCCTCTTGACTTTTCCTTCTGACCTGTTTGTCTCTCTATCCTTCAGTCAGCATTGTGTGTTCTTTCCTTGCTCATGCTCCTCTTCCTTCCTTTTCCCTGTTGTGAATCACTCCGTCTTAAGCAGCTCTAATTGAAGGGTGTCTGACACTTTGCATGTCGCTGATCTGTGGGAAATGTAACCCATCAAAGACACTTTTCAATCTTTCATTCGTCAGTCAATGAATAACATTGTCTGGAGCCTCCTCACGTAGAAGCCCCCACAGTGACAATGTGCAGAGTTGCACATCTACTAAGTCTTTATCATTTGTTAATTCTCTATTAGCTGTATGTGTAGCTGTGGTTTCCACTAGGTGTGAATGGTTGAGAATTTTGATGCACTTTGTTGCACATGGCCAGCAAGCCATCTTGGACCTTGAATCTTGTAGAAGATGCTTATGCTAGAATGATGTGAAGGTTCCACCTTCATCATGCTCGCAGAAAGAAGAGAGGGTGTCGGAGCTGAGGAACCAGTTGACCGAACGGCAGGCTCTCCGCTCTAGAAGACGTTCCTCCACCCAGAACCAGAACCACAGCTCTTCCCTGCCTCCTTCCGCGCAGAACGACCCCAAATCCATGTTGCCCCCGCCCGGCTACCCCCTACCCTCTACTGGTAACCACCCCATCTCTGCCTCCTTCTCCAACTCCTCCAACCTCTACCAGCCCGATGGCAAGATAGGCCGTAACAACTGTCACACTAGCCGCCTGCAGCTGCTCTACAAATAATGGAGGGAAGAGGAAAGAGGGAAGGAGGGAGGGAAAAGAAGGAGCGTCTTTGTTACAAGCCGAAGCATGAGCCATAGCTTATAATGAGCAGCTGGATGGTTTGTTTCAGAAGGTGAGATTTTAATGGGAATTAACGATTAACCCCAACACTCTCTCTCCCTCTCTCCCTCTCTCTCTCTCTCCCTCTCCTTTTTCTTCTCACTCACTTTCTGTCCACTTGAGTGAAAGCACAAGGGTTGGCCTCCTGTCTACAGTAATCCATGCCATCGTTTTTAAACATATTCGCTGCTGGTGCATGAGATATATGTTTCCTGGAAACAGTAGGTGTCTGTCTGTCTGTGTGTGTGTGTGTGCGTGTGTGCGAGTGTGTGTGTGAGTGTGTGTGTGTGAGTGTGTGAGTGTGTGTGTGTGTGCGTGCGAGACACGGTTAATGGGAATCGTCGCCGTACAGGGCTGGTCGCTGAGAATCTCCCAAGAATCCTTCCCTGAGGCGACAGAGGTGAGGTGAAATGCTGCTGTTGGCCCAGCCACTTCCAGTCCTGTAGCCCTGCATCTTTTAAAGTCACTTTACAGTTAGATACTCCTCACTCAGCAGGGGGATTATTCACTGTCATACTGCTGAAGGTTCGGACTAATGCCCCCTCGCCACCCCCAAGGAGCAGATTTGCCCATTCAGTCAAAAGAGGGGCCTCTTTTGGGCTGCTTTAACAAGGGGGGGGCTTTTTGGATAATCGCCTTAATGAAAGGTCTGGCTGTCCGAGGCCGGAGCTCACAGGCTGAAGTTGTTCTCTCGCGATTATCGGTGAAGGCTCATTTGGAACCGAAAGTAACATTAGGTTCGAAAACATCGTTTTCGGAATGTTTGGAGACACACTGCTCTTAGGTGTGAATTGGCGGAGTTGAGGTGGCCACAGGAGTCTGCAGTGTCCCTGTTGTTTGTGGGAGTCTGTCTGCTGGGTGGATGTGGGGCTGCGTTTGGGGGGAATGTAAGTATGACTTCCTGTCCTTGTAGCTAATGGCCTCTCACCCTTCCTCTCTGACAAGAACAAGCATGGTGACCTTGCTGTCCTGGCCTGGAAAATCAAATCTGATCCCTGAATTTGCACATTGACCTGTAAGCAGAGGGTGTTCAGGTTGAATCCCCCCCTCCCCCCCCAGCCATCCCACAAGACCAATTCAGTATGACCAAAAGCATGGGACTTCATGTAATAACGTTACTTTGTAATCAGCGAGGTTTGTGTCCATGTATTAGACCAGCGTTTGCCAATCCGTTTCTTGGGGACCCACAGACAGGACATGTTTTTGCTCCCTCCCAGCTCTCGTTAGGGAGCAAAAATTACTGGCTGCTGGTCCCTAGAACCGGATTGCGAAACTCTGTAGTAGACTATAGCAGGCCGAGGGACTAGTGTTTAGCTGTTTATCAGCTTAGACTTGCTGTTATGTAACATTAATGAGTTTTCTGGTACCAGTCCAGTGTCCAAAAGCTTGAATCCATATCTTTTCATGTATCGTGCGGCCGGTTCCGTTGGTTCTGTACTGTGTCACTACCAAAGTGGGCCAGTTTTTGGCATCTCATAGCACATGATGTACGTAAACAGCCTGTTCCGTCCCCATGATAAAGGGTCTCGCGTGATGAAAGCAATTAATATGTAAGAGGAAATAAAATTACTTTCCTCATTAAACTGGACTAATTAATATCTGATGCTGCTGCATTATTTTGTTTTCTGTTTCAGTTGGGATCAGTCCACACAAGTTGTGTGACTGTAGCTTATTATCGAGACTGATTTTCTGTAGCTATAAATAGTTAAAGGAAGCATTATGTAGCGAGTTTCACAGTGTCAGAGGCCGGCTGAATGCTGTGTATGTGCTAACAGAGTTAGCCTACCTCCTCGACGGGCTGTTTAACGTTATTTAACAGCTAAGCACAAAGCAAGAGCCCTGGGGTCTGTTTAAAGTTGTTTTCTGTTATATTTCTCCTAGAGCAGTGTTTCTCAATCCGGTCCTCAGGGACCCCCAGCCGGCCCATGTTTTTGCTCCCTGCCAGACAGTCAGCTGGGAGGGAGCAAAAATGTGGACTGTCTGTGGGGCCCTGAGGACTGGACTGGGAAACCCCGACTTAGTGTTTTCTCTCAGCAACAGTTCCTACCCGGAAAGTCTTTAATAATAATCCCACCCCTGGGATTATTATAATCCTTATAATACGTCTAATTTTTAGTCTCTTTGTTATTTTTTTTTAAATCAGCCAAACCCTCTGCGTTCCTGTGCTTTAGAACAATAATGTTAACGATGATGCGTGTCACGAAGCCGATACGGTACAAGGGTATCAGAACCATTTAATGTCATAAGCGTGTTCTTGTGCACATTTAAAATCGGTGGTATTGGAATTATATTTATATTTAAAATTGCTATTGTTATGATGTTACCTGTTATGCGATAAAAGGAATGGTTATTACAGTTAAATAAAGTGATTGTTTTTCATCATGTTTTCCTAATGAGTGAGTCTGTTCAGTCCACCTGGTGTCATGAACATTTCAATTCCTCGCAGCTTTTGGTTGGCGACTGTAGTTTCTTTGTTACTCTGCCCCCTGCTGTTTAGCAGCTGTTCTGTCATCTCTGGCCTGACCGGCTAACCCCTATCTTTGTGGTAACACTAGATGGCGCCAAGGCTTACTAATCGACTGTATATGCCACTTATTTTTAAGATCAGATGTCTTTATTATCCCTGTACAGATGCGAGATGTTGTTTGGAAAACATGTTAAACAATCAAAAAAAACAAACGAACAAATAAATAGAATTAAACGCTAGTACTGGAAGCAAGGACCCACACTTACACGCAATTACCTTGCTGCACCTGTGATTAGTAATTTCATTTTTGTTTGCACTACTTAGTTTTGAACTCCACTAATTTCAGCATGTGTAAAAAAAAAAAAAATCCGACAAAAGTTTTCAATTGTCTTTCCAGCCGCCATCTTGATTTTAACAGCAAACCGTGAGGCGTATTTTCCCTGTGATCCTTGAAGACATTTGAGTAAGTAGCCAAGGCCAAAGAGCTGCCCCCACACACAGGGTGGAAGCCGCATAGCCCGCCTCCGCCCGGGGTGGGTTAGGGGAAGGCCCCCGTTTGCCGTACAGCCGCAACACAAGACAATGTTGTTTGTAAAAAAAAACAAAAAAAAAACTCCCCTTTAGACCTTTTTTTCTGAAACCCCGAATGATACGTAGAACTCAGTTTGTGTGCTCTGTCCTATACAAGAAAAAGCAGAGTAAAAAATGTAAAAGAAACTACTCTATGAAAGTTGCATTGGTTTTATATAACTGATTTATATAACTGTTGTTCAATACCCTTCTGTCTTACTAAGTGGAAAAAACACTTCAGAGATGTAATTAGTGAAGATTATTGACTAGTTAGTCAAGGCCATATATAAGCACATTTAGGACTGGGTATTCGGTCTCATGAGCAGATAAAAACGGAAACTGATATAAAACGGAGGAAGCGATTTGAATTTTAGCGTCTCAACAGATTGAATTGAAAATCCGCAATAGCGTCTGTGCAGGCGGCCCTCACTGAATCTGCCCCCAGACACTTGTCATAGGTCACCATTACTTCCCCAAATGATGGTCACGCTAATGCTAATCACATTGTTTCATTTCATTTGCATGAGGCTGAAGAGTATTTCCAGCCTTTCTTGTGACCACACCTTAGGCACCGCGTGTCATTCTTGTTGCCCTCGAATTTTTCTTTAGCATTTCCTAATTTGGAAGAGATCTTCACCCCTGTACACCCACGATCTCCTTCCATGGACCTTTATGTGTTTAAGATTTTCCTGTCCCCAACTGGCCTGTCTGGTGTTTTCCCCTCTGAAACATGTGCTGTCACACACGCCAGTCCCCCTGAGCATGACGATGTGTTTCCCAAATACAGATTCCCTGCCGAACCCTGTGGTTACTTGTTTCGATCAATCATGCACACCAAACACCTCTTCACACTGCCACTGGGCTGAGGTGGACATTTCAGGTCCAGGACCCACCAGTTACGTCACAGTCACAGAGTATTCAATTAATGGGTTGAAACAAAAACATGGTCTGAATTTTTACTTTCTGGACCGGAAACGTCCACCTCTGCTACTGGGAGGTGGCCGTCCGGTTGGTGAACACAAGGTAAGTCTTTCCAGTTCAGCCTCAGCACTCTGCTGTGCTCTAACCCCTCGAGTACATCAGCTTTAATCTGCTTCATCCCAGCTTGGCAGTGCAGATTAGCGGGTCTCTCCGTGAGCGAAAACAGCCGTTTCCCTGGAGAATCACTGCACATACGCGCTGACTGAATGTGCCGAGTGTCTGCTTATGTGCCTGTAGACGACCTTGGATTCCGACTGCTTTCCATGTAGAACTCTCCGCAAGCGTATAAACCATTTATTTGTGTCATATGATAAGTAAATTCCCCATTTTGTTTATATAAGAAATATGTGTGCTGTGAATGAGATGCAAGCCAATTTATGTTTGACTGAATTATTTTTATTTTTACTGATCAAGGTTGTCGCGGAAACACTTTAGAGCTTCAGCTTTTAGAAAAAATATTAGAATAACTAATAAAAAAAATTGATAAATCGATACTTTATTGATCCCCGTATGCCTCCCTCAACTAGCTCTTTTTTGTAGAGTAAGTTCTCCACTAAGAGCAGTCACCCGTAGCGGCGCCCAGGGAGCTGGGGGGTTGAGGGCCTCGCTCAAGGACTCGTGGTCATGCTGAGGCTGGGTTTGAACCGGCAACCTACTGATTACAGGCACACAGGCTTAGCCCACTGCGCCACAAAAATAAATAATAATAATTATAATAAGCCAGAATGTCTTAAATACAGAAACACAAAACGAAGGAAGAGATTTCTGAGAACCTTTTTTTATTAAATATTAGACTTTACAGAAGAAATCATTATAGAACCAAAAAACAACATATAAATAACAGAAAGCAAAAAATGCTCAATAGATATAAATAAAAATAAATTCCTAATCAGTCATTGTCATTAGACACATCAAATAAATAAATAAATAAATACATAAATTGATCCAGTCATCAATAAATATACATTCAACAACACCGAACAATGTTCGAAAATAATAATAATTATTAAAAAAACACTGAAATAAATTTATGTTGTTAGCTCTATGGCACTTTTGTAACTCCTGGTGATGTGCAATTTTTTTTTGCTTAGTTATAATATTTCACATTCAAATACGGTGATCATGGAACAGTACGAACACGAGGCTTTAGTGCATCGCAGAAGTAGTCAGTGATAGTAATAAACATAATCTGCACGACCATAAACTGCAATGATATTTCACTTATACACGAGTATAGTATCATGGTAAGAAATCGTGTTTTAATATAAAACAACATTGGTAAGTATAAAACTCCAGTGAGGGATTCTGTTGATCCCCCTCGGCTGCTGTCTTTTCACCTTTGCTGTGTATCTTGGTCGGTTCCTAGTTTTCGATGGACCTTTCTGTCCATACGCACACCTGTATGTCCGCTTATCTCAGGGCCCACATCCCTGCCCACATCCCCATGTCTCACAGCGCAAAGACCCCAAAAAAGGTCTTCCCATCCTCTCCCTCCAGGTGCTCCAGCAGCTTCTCGTTACTCATCGTGTGCAGCTTGTCACCCCTGTTGAGGCTGAACACGGCACCCAGGTAAATGCTGTTGAACCAGTGCTCGCCAGTGTCCTGCTCCGTCTCCACCTTCTTGCACGCCGAGCGCACAGAGCTGAGCAGCGGTTTCCAGACGCCGCCGTATGACTCGGACCAGCGCATCACAGTGTGGCTCAGGTGCAGGAACTGCTCGTGGCTGTCCCTACTCGCTTTGTGGCAGTTGATCCTGAAGGACGCCTGGCTGTAGACGAAGTACAGTCCACTCTGGGAGACCGTGATGTTGTTGTCTTCCAGCTTTAACCCACCCTGGGCGAATGCCTGGCCCACCTCGGAATGCCACACTGCCGAATCGTTGGATAACTTGGAGTTGTATTCACCTGGAGGGGGGACAAGGGGTGTAAGGGGTCAGAAAGCCAGTGGAATTGCTCATCCTGTCCTGAGCAGTTCCTGGACAGCAGTGACTCAAGCTTGAAGTTCCTGCAGCTCAATAAGTAAAGCATTGTGATAGGAGTGCAAAGGTTGTGGGATCAGATCCCAGAGAGCACACATAAATTGTAACCTAGTGCTATAAGGTGCCTGAGATTAGAGCATCAGACAAATGAGTTAAAGTCATATGGTAATAGTGCAAGGAATCATCTGTGTTTTCTGACAGAACCGTGGGGATGCTTGAGAGAGTGTAAATGTGTTGTTTACCTTCTAAATGAATCGCAGCTTTGGCCTTTAGGGAAATTTGCCTCAGCGTGTGTCGCAGATCTGAAATGGAAGGAAAGACCAACGTTAATGTTCACGTCATTCAGCCTCTGCACAAAATCTGCTTCGGGGCTTACGATGTGCCGCCGAACTGGGATTATGAAACAACCAGAAGGGTTTCTCACCTTCGTCTTGGTCTCCTTCATGTGACACCTGAGGGGAGAACGACAAAGGTCAGTCTGGCTGACGCTCGGCGGGCAGGACGGCGGCAGAGGAAGCCGCTGTGCATCAGCACCGCGAGGCGAACCCTCAATCCCACACTCGCATCGCGGTAGATACACATTAGCCAATAATATATTAACACTGACGAATCACCTTACAATGGTACAACTAAAAAATCATTATTAATGCATCAACCTTGTGCTGTATAATGGGAAATGTATAAATTATTATCATACATAAATAAAACACTTTTCAATATACAATTATACATGTTTAAAAAAAATATCACCAGGATCCTCTACTGGATAAGGAGTAACGCATGATACATAAAATTAGTCATTTGTAGTATAAAATATCATTAGTATTAATATTCTGCATTACGATGCTGGTAAGTGTGGCGAGAGTCAAGCATGCGGCCGCATTCCTACCTGCCCATGCATGGTGAAGAGCACAGCGCCGGCGATGCACAGGGTCGCAATGGCTGCCAGGCCACCCAGCCTCCAGGAGGCCCCCTTTTTCTGCAGCGGCACCACCTGAGGGGGCTCCTGAGCCCCGGGCTCCATATCCAAGACAAACTTGCGGTTGGACTGCATGGTATGATACTAAAGCTCTTGTCGCTGAGGGCCAATTGAGCTGCGTAGCTGAGGTGACTGACCGTGGCCATGAGCTCCGTGGGTCCCCCTCCAGATATTTATGCACTGAGCTGGTCTCTGGGAAACTCCAGTGATGTCACTCGACGCGAATGGTAACTCTGGCTCCTGTGCGTAAGGGAGGGTGCAGTGAGGGACGGGGGTGGGGGGGGATTGACTGTGGTTTGATTTTGACAAGAAAGAAGTGTTGCTATTTTTGTCTAGTAGACACATACACACACACACCTACGCCTCCACTGCAGCCCATACTCATCTGCTTTCATCTCCCTTCAGCATGGAAAAAAAGCCATTCATCACAGAAGATGTGTGTTTCACTGCCTCCTATGGTCTTTTGTTCCCCTGCTTGCTTCCCCTGTGGTCGAGTGTCTTCATGGGATTTCCTGATTGGCTGCTGGCTTTGATTCACTTCTGCCTTATGGCTGGCTATTTCGTTTTTGCTTCCTGCATGCGCGAGGAGTGCGAGTGGACGAGGTGCGGCCAGCCGCAGGCAGACCCTCCATCATACCCTTCGGATGGCAAAGCGGGCAATCAATATGCTGATACAGCTGCTTTCAAAGAAAAGATCATTCCCATAGTTAGCGATACAGGGCCTGTGAGGCAGAATAAAAAGTAAAACGGCTCATATCTTACTTTCTGTCTCCATTGCTTCCTTCCTCTAAACCTCTATTTAGGTCGACCACAGAATATGCTAGGAAAAAAAAAACATTCTCCGCTTTGGTTTCAGCACCTTGCTCTCTTGCTTGCACTTCTGTCGAGCATTTCGGCGCCACTCTCACCCCAGCCACAACGCACCCTTTTCTACTCTCTCTGTATTTACATGATTATTATTGCTGTGGTTGCCTAGCAGAAACGCTCATCTGTCAATCAAGGTACCATTTAGACATTTCTCCTGCTGGATCTGTCACTGAGGGTGGCATGGTGGTGCAGTGGTTAGCACTGTTGCCTCATACCTCTGGAACCCGGGTTCGACTCTCCGCCGGGGTCACATGTGTGTGGAGTTTGCATGTTCTCCCCATGTCGTCGTGGGGTTTCCTCCGGGTACTCCGGTTTCCCTCCACGGTCCAAAAACATGCTGAGGCTAATTGGACTTGCTAAATTGCCCATAGGTGTGCATGTGTGTGTGTGTGTGTGCGCCCTGCCATGGGCTGGCCCCCCACCCAGGGTTGTTCCCTGCCTCGTGCCTATTGCTTCAGGGATAGGCTCCGGACCCCCCCAGCGACCCAGTAGGATAAGCGGTTTGGAAAATGGATGGATGGATAGATGGATATGTCAGTGACGATTATTCAGTTTAAGTAGCTTCTCAAAGCAGTAAGAGCGGCTGCTCTGCTGGGAATTGAACTTTCCCACGTCCTGCAGTCTTCTTACCCACTTGCTGTATCATCTGCCTGACGTTATACATGCAGACGACACCACTGTAATCGGTCTCATCTCGGACGGTGATGAGTCTGCCTACAGGACGGAGGTTGAACGTCTGGTGTCCTGGTGCAGCCGCAACAACCTGGTGCTGAACGCCCAGAAGACAGTGGAGATTATTGCGGACTTTAGGAAGCACACAGCCCCTCTCCCCCCCATAAACCTGTCTGACACCCCCATCACCACTGTGGACTCATTCTGCTTCCTGGGGACCACCATCACCCAGGACCTCAAGTGGGAGCCCACCATCACATCCGTCATAAAGAAGGCCCAGCAGAGGATGTACTTCCTGAGGCAGCTGAAGAAATTCAACCTGCCAACACGGACGATGGTGCAGTTCTACACTGCAATCATTGAGTCCATCCTCACCTCCTCCATCACTGTGTGTTACGCTGGGGCCACCACCAAGGACAACTCTGCTGAGAAGGTGATTGGCTGCAAACTCACATCTCTGCAGGACCTGTACACCTCCAGGACACTGGGGCGTGCAGCTCGCATCACAGCCGACCCTTCTCACCCTGGACACAAGCTGTTTGACCTGTTCCCCTCAGGCAGGAGGCTCCGGTCCATTCGGACCAGAACCTCTCGCCATAGGAACAGTTTCTTCCCCTCTGCTGTTGGTCTCATGAACAATATGCACAAGTCTGTTGCCACCACTCTCTCTAAGCCAAACACATGACCCTGTTTCGTGTTCGTCGCTCCGGTTCTACTTCACCTGCACTCTTGTAAATATATCAATCTGCTCAGCAAAGGAACTTTTTTTTACTCTATGTTTATTTAAGTACTGCCCATAATATTGCACTTGAGTTTATTTGTTTATCTAACCGACTGTCTCCCTCTGTATTGCATAATATCACACTGAACACCGCAGCAATTTCCTGATGTTGTAAACCTGCTCAACATTTGGCAATAAAGTCCATTCTGATTCTGATTCTGATTTCTCACAATGCTGCAGATTTATTGATCGCATAACAAAAGTTCATTGACAAAGCAATGTTTCACGTATCTGCACGTATCTTCTCATAATAAGTGTCGTTATTTTCATTCATTTCTGTTCTTGCCATTTTGCCGTTAATTGCAATTGTAGTCAATTTCAAAACAATGAATTTGCAATAATATGTTTACTGAATTAAGCAGGACTTTCTGTTAGCGCTGTACTTATAGCGTTATGAAATTTTTATTGCTGTGCACCATTTGTTTATATATACAAGTTTATCTTTAGGACTGGACGCATATTCCGGAATTCCCACTGTAGCTCGCCTTTAATGTCTCGTTATACATCCTGCTTTTCCAAATATCTTGACATCTCTGCCCTGTCATTGTGAGGTAAACGCCCCTCTGATCCATAACTGGGAAATTTCGGGTCACATCAGTACAGGCAGGAGTACGTGTTTTTGTCTGTGTTCAGTTCTTTCAATGATCAATCGTAACTGGCTGTGTCACTTAAATGCATCTGACTTGATCTGATTTGAACTGGCATCTTATACTGGGTGTCTCCTCTGTCGTACTATATTTTTCTAGCATATGGATAAAATACATAAAATTGGATGGACAGATGGCTGTATAGATAGACGAATTCAGCTATTCAAGCTAATCAAGGCAAACGAATCAATCAGCGAATCGAGGCCCACGAATTGAGAGCACATCCCCCAGTCCGTGAGGCTGCCCTAGTCTCTGTCATTTCAAATCACTACCTCACCTCTCTCTGTTAATGAAAGTCTCTAATTTACCAAACATCAATGCTCTTATATTAGATAGCTTACGGCCTGCTTGTGGCCTGGACGGACAGGACTGCATATTTCACTGTACTATAATGTAGGAAGGCTGAGGGGCCTGGCGCCAGGTTAGAATCCCAAAGGACCTTTATTCACCAAAAGCTGCGGTCACAGTAATACCGTCATACCTCCTGTGGTTATGCAGAAAGGTTCACAGGAAACATGTAAACAGCCAAAAAACTATTTTCCTGTAAATGTCTAAAACTTGGAGCCTAAACAGAAATATAGATAGACATGCATGCTTGTTATGGTTTGTCCTTCTGCTGTGTGTGGTTGCAGATAATTCCGTCTTTGTTTTATGTCATGGGACCACAAGGGGAGGGGGTTACGTGTGTGATAAAGAACAATGCATCATCATTCTTCTGCTAAAGATTTTGTTCTGATTTCTATGATGCATTTTTTTCTAATTTAGGTTGCAGTTTAGTTCGGGAGACTATATGTCCTCTTTTTCTCCATTCCTGTCCTCTTTTATGGAAAATTTTACTGCCTAAAATTTCAAATAATGCCCAAGCTTTCTCTTGGTTTCACATTAACATTTGCTCTTTTCAGTCGGAATAACCCTAACCCTAACCCTAACCTCTCCTTACGTCATGCCCTCAGTGGCCTGTTTTTTGAAAACCAAAATATGGTCACCCTAGTTTAGGTCACTGTAGAAGATACATAAAATAGGTTTCTGAACTTGGCAGTCGCTCTGGGGCATGACATAATCACACAAATGATGAAGACAGGCAAATCCATACTCGCTGTGTTTACAGTGTGAGCTGGATCTTGAAGAAAGGGAAGTTCTCCCGGGTTCCGGCAGTCAGAGCCACAGGTTGTCATGTATTGTGTGTCTTGGACAAAAAAAACATTGTATCCTCTCTTCCCAGACTGTAATTGCAGAGTCTCAAAGCACTTATGTAAGTTGCCCTGGCTAAGGGCGTCTGCCAAATACTGTAAATGTAAATGTAAATGTAAGAAAGGGAAGTTAAAAGTTGAATTTCAATCAATATAATAGGTGCCGTTGAGTGCTTCATAAATGAATGACCCCCCTGGGAAAGACCTTGCAGCCCCCCCCCCCCAAAAAAAAAAACAATAAAAAATGCCGCAAAATTATGTCATTTCCATCTAGAGCTACTTGGATTCACATATAAATTGTAAGATATAAGATTCCTCTTGCTTATCTTGAAATTCTGGGCTCTGGAACGAAATGTCATCCCCTGCCGGGGGGGGGGGGGGGGGTTCCCCATGATAAAATCAACGTGACGATATGGGACAAGTCATATCCTGTATTGGGAATTTTGTTTTGTAATGCAGGATGCTTGGTAATATGTTAACTCTACCCACCCCAGCACCTAATTTTACATATAATCCTGCATATTCTAGGGCCTCTGTAAAGTGCTGGGACCCCTGTATCTCCCACACCCTTGCCCCCCCTTCCTATCTGGGGGTCAGTCGGAATTTTTGTTAACCATCAGCACAAAACCACATTTTGTGTCTTTGGGCAAAGAAAGTTTCAGGTGACAGGTGGCAAGCATGAAGCGATACTGGTGCCGGGATGGGAAATACCAGGCCAACATGGCTGCTCTTCTGTCAAAAGTACATGAGAGATACAGGGAACAGGAGCAGATTTAAAAGAAAGACTCTCACCTCACGCATGGTTTAGTCTGCCTGAGAATTCACAGCTATGAACGCCCCGTCGTACGTGTTCAGTTCCGGTTCCGTTCATGTCTTTTCATTTCTTTCTCTCAGTCTGTCCGTTTCCTTCTCTCTCTCTCTCTCACTCTTAGATTCCTACCTACGTTCTGCTCTGTTCCACAATCTGGGGCAAAGCCAAGCTCTCTGCTCTTTGAGTGTAGCGGTTAAGGGATTCCTGCAGCGGCAGGCCAGTGTGGGTTTCGCGGTGGCACCATGGTCGATACGGGACTCTGGCATTGTGTGACACAGAATTTGTGCGGTTAAAGAGAAAACTCACTTTTCCCATCAGGCTGCTGTCCCACACGGGGGCCGGTGGGGGTGTCTGATAAATATGTCACCACTCAGGTGCAGAATGTGGAGAGTTTATCTAGGTAGGCGAATGGTTTAATGGTTAGCCTCTTCCCCAGATGCAGGGGAGGGGGGGGGTCAGACCCATCAGATTTAAAAGGGGAAGCCCCTTCAGACCTCCCCTCCCCATGTGTTGCTGCTTCACTGCACGTTAAGTGGAAAAAGAAAGAACAAAAATGTTAATCATCTTCCAATACTAAATTTCACTTTGTGATACTGGAGGCATTATTAAAATGGCTGCAAATAGATTCCACATTTGAGGATGGAACCGAACATGAGAAGCGAAGCACATCATCAGAATTTCTGGGCATGCCCAATACGGCCCAATACGGCCAATACCCAAATCGACCCGGGAAGTACTGTGTTTCTACAGCGTAGAAAATTATATGTGTAATTCTATGTGACTGTGATTATATGCGTCTCGTCGAAAAACGTTCCTCAAAAATGCAAAAACGGACAGTCAGAAAAAGAGTGTGTAGTGAACATGAAGAAGTGGCATTTCACTCACTTCAGTATCGAATAGGCTGTCATGTGTTACGGCACAGCGACCCGACTCCTCAATACCGGTATTTTTCCCTTGACTGAGTTTCATGCAGATTCAGTTAGAGAACAACATCAGCCTGAAGAGACCCCACCCCACAGTTAGAGAACGACATCAGCCTGAAGAGACCCCACCCCACAGTTAGAGAACAACATCAGCCTGAAGAGACCCCACCCCACAGTTAGAGAACGACATCAGCCTGAAGAGACCCCACCCCACAGTTAGAGAACGACATCAGCCTGAAGAGACCCCACCCCACAGTTAGAGAACGACATCAGCCTGAAGAGACCCCACCCCACAGTTAGAGAACGACATCAGCCTGAAGAGACCCCACCCCACAGTTAGAGAACGACATCAGCCTGAAGAGACCCCACCCCACAGTTAGAGAACGACATCAGCCTGAAGAGACCCCACCCCACAGTTAGAGAACGACATCAGCCTGAAGAGACCCCACCCCACAGTTAGAGAACGACATCAGCCTGAAGAGACCCCACCCCACAGTTAGAGAACGACATCAGCCTGAAGAGACCCCACCCCACAGTTAGAGAACGACATCAGCCTGAAGAGACCCCACCCCACAGTTAGAGAACGACATCAGCCTGAAGAGACCCCACCCCACAGTTAGAGAACGACATCAGCCTGAAGAGACCCCACCCCACAGTTAGAGAACGACATCAGCCTGAAGAGACCCCACCCCACAGTTAGAGAACGACATCAGCCTGAAGAGACCCCACCCCACAGTTAGAGAACGACATCAGCCTGAAGAGACCCCACCCCACAGTTAGAGAACGACATCAGCCTGAAGAGACCCCACCCCACAGTTAGAGAACGACATCAGCCTGAAGAGACCCCACCCCACAGTTAGAGAACGACATCAGCCTGAAGAGACCCCACCCCACAGTTAGAGAACGACATCAGCCTGAAGAGACCCCACCCCACAGTTAGAGAACGACATCAGCCTGAAGAGACCCCACCCCACACGGCGAGGAAGTGAGACTGCATGAGTGAAAATGTTGAAGTGAAAGAAACTCTACAAGCCAGTTCGGGTCACATGATAAAAAGCTTGTGGGAGAAAATGCCCTCAATTTAACAATCAAAGTATCGCTCAGAAAAATAATGGCAGTTCGGAATAAGTGGGGGCTGCAGGTGACTTTTTGATGCAGCTTTGGTGGGCTTATAAGAAAGAGAGACGATGTGAGTGAAAGAGGGAACCGCTAGATGCATGGGCTGAAAAAGAGGAGGAGGATGAAAAGGATGAGGGGAATTTGACACTGACTAAACTGGAATTCATGTTGTGGCTTCCTGTTTGTAATGGTCGGGACTGTGTTGGTGGCTGGTCTTTTCTGTGGCTTTGTGTCTCTGTTTACCTGGGATTTATTCTTTAAGAAAAACCCCTTTGTGTAAGAAACTAAGGTGTGGGGAAAGAAAATGTGATTGACATTTGTGAATTTAAATGATCTGACTGCTGTTAGCTTGCATAGTAGTTAGCTAATTGAATTAGCAGGCCAGTAATATTGCAGTGTATGTGAGGCAATAGCCGTAATTATAGCATTTTCCACACTGTTGACCACGTCTTCGACAGCATTACTAAGGCAGCTGATTTTTGGGCTGTAGTAGCTCCCCCTTGTGGCAACTCACATATTCGTATTCTATACTTTCACTAGATACGACCTAACGCTTATTAAACGCTGAGATGAATTAGAATTTGTGTAGGATTCTCTTGAAATCCATCCATCCATCCATTTTCCAAACCGCGTATCCTACTGGGTCGCGGGGGGTCCGGAGCCTATCCCGGAATCAATGGGTACGAGGCAGGGAACAACCCAGGATGGGGGGCCAGCCCATCGCAGGGCTCTCTTGAAATCATCCATCCATCCATTTTCCAAACCGCTTATCCTATTGGGTCGCGGGGGGTCCGGAGCCTATCCCGGAAGCAATGGGCACGAGGCAGGGAACAACCCAGGATGGGGGGCCAGCCCATCGCATGGCACATTCACACACCATTCACACACACATGCACACCTACAGACAATTTAGCAACTCCAATTAGCCTCAGCATGTTTTTAGACTGTGGGGGGGAAACCGGAGTACCCGGAGGAAACCCCACGACGACATGGGGAGAACATGCAAACTCCACACACATGTAACCCAGGACCCGGGTCCCAGAGGTGTGAGGCAACAGTGCTAACCACTGCACCACCATGCCCCCCCTTGCCCCTTTTATTGATGGTTATTGATTTTTTTATCTACACAATCCTTGTTTTGTGATCAAGGGTAGAGTTGTCCATCTTTTATTTGTACCAGTGTTATTATAACCTATTTTTAAATTTAGTTTCCCATTTTCATCCATTTGAGTTTTAATTTGTATTCTGTCTGGTTTTATGTGTTTATATCTAAAATATATATTTTCGTTTCATTTTTATATATGTTTTAGCAATTGTATCTCTAAGCACTGAATGCTGCAGAACTATTTTATGTATCTGATTTCAAGAGAGGGCGGCATGGTGGTGCAGTGGTTAGCACTGTCGCCTCACACCTCTGGGACCCGGGTTCAAGTCTCCGCCTGGGTCACATGTGTGCGGAGTTTGCATGTTCTCCCCATGTCGTCGTGGGGTTTCCTCCGGGTACTCCGGTTTCCCCCCACAGTCTAAAAACATGCTGAGGCTAATTGGAGTTGCTAAATTGTCTGTAGGTGTGTGTGTGAATGGTGTGTGAATGTGCCATGCGATGGGCTGGCCCCCCATCCTGGGTTGTTCCCTGCCTCGTGCCCATTGCTTCCGGGATAGGCTCCGGACCCCCCGCGACCCAGTAGGGTAAGCGGTTTGGAAAATGGATGGATGGATAAAAAGGGGCAAGGAACAAAACTGGATAAAGAAAAACAAAAGGAAACCGTATGTCAATACTGAGACTTTATATTGGGATTAATCACGATTTCAATGTTTTCTTAACTATAAATATAGAATGCATAGTTTTCTCACTATACATCACTTCGATACCTCCAACCAACCCACACAATTCAAAGAAATCATCTGACAGGAATGAAGAGAAGAGGGGAATTCTCACCTTATCACCCTGCACCAGTTTAATAACAGTGATGTTAATAACAGTGATGAGACTCATTCAAGCATGACATGACTTTGGAAACCCTTGGTTTCATAACATCCTTTGAAGCTAGCTAGCTGCAGCTTGCCTTCCTTTGCTCTTGCCAATTCCATGAACTGAATTGTTTTATAGCATTAAGGCCCAATTTAACCTTTTAGCAAAGTGTAATGTTTTTGATTTTTATTACTTTCTCAGTCTTAATGCAGCAGTTATCTGTTCGAATGCTGCATATAATCTATCGAGATTCCATATAGCCAGATCGGTTTGCTGCAGATTCCATGAAATTATCTCCAGTAATATTACACACCATTTTAAAAATTTACTCATAAAGCATGGTTCACCTACCGTTGAAGCACAAATATGGAAAGAGATAAATAGTGGTTGAGGAGAATCCAGGAGATTCACTAAGTGCTATTTTGGGTGTTTTATAATGAATATGTAATGCAGACAACTTACTGTGACTTTCAAACACAAATTAGTATAATGTTGTGTGGTCAGTGACTCATTAAAAAACAATTAATATGTTGGAAATAATATTTTTAGGAATACTAAAGGCCAAAACATCAAAAAGACTATCAACTTGTATTTGCAATTTGTGTAAATGTTATGCTGTGCAAGACAAAAGGCTCGGGAGCAGGCATTTCGGCAGGACAAAAGGGTTTTATTCAAACTCAAAGCAGAACTGAACTGGGGCTGGAAACAATGGGACCATGAGGGGTCCAAATTGGAGGACTGAAACAAGGGAGAACTCGGGCAAACAGGAGGATAAGACAACCTAAAACTAGCTAAATTATCTGCCAGTGCAATAAGAAAATTGTACTTTGGTAATATTTCCTAAAATAAGACAACATGCCTAAATGCAACCAAATTAATTTTATTCATAAGATGTTAGAATATAGGGGCAGGTATATAAGATTCTATCAGGTCTGGATGCTGTTCAGCCAAATGATTACTTCAGTATTAATTTAAATACTAGAACTCGTGGCCATAAGTGGAAATTAGCGGGAGAACATTTTAAAATGAATTTGAGGAAGCACTTCTTTACACCGCGTGTAGTTAGAATATGGAATAGTCTTCCTCCTAGTGAAGCGCAAGCTAAAAACCTGGGTTCCCTTAAATCAGAGCTAGATAAGATTTTAACAACTCTGAGCTATTAGTTAAGTTCTCCCCAAACGAATTTGATGGGCAAATGGCCTCCTCTCGTTTGTAAATTTCTTATGTTCTTAGAATCTTATTCGAAAAAATATTGTTAATCAGTTTACTGATGAAATTAGACTTTTGTAAAAATATAAGAAAATTATACTTCCTTAGATTTTCATTTTCTTCAGTGCAGCAATACTGCAAAAAAAATCTATACACACATTTTTTTCATGCCAACACGGTAACCGTCAACTATCCATTGACACAAAAAAAGAAATGATAATTCGAATCGGATGGCGACTTTATTCTCATGAGAATTATTTCATTCCTGCACGCAATGGCTTTTTCCTCGGATATTCCTGCCAGCAGCATCGTTGCTACGTAAACACAAACGCGGAAGTTGTTCTGTTACCAATAACAACGTCAGGGTCTGCCACCGTAATGTATATAGTAAAAGCGAAAATTAGATTGTGTTTAGTACAATCATTAAACAAATAAATACAGTATACGTTGCTTCGTTTTGAAATACAGAAATACTTCCAATATCTTTAAATACCGTGGTAAACCTTAACATGTCCGTTGTCATAAATAGTTGATGTCCCTACCATCAGTTACCGTGCTAATGAGGGAATGATTAAATGCGTGACAAACCCTACTTTAGTTGTATTACGGCACAATTTCATTAAGTGATTTGCGAGCGCCTGTCCCTGCGCTGGCTGGCATGCTGTAGTCAGACACAATGGATAGGCTGTGGACACTTTAATACGGTATTACGGCAGCACGGTCCAGTCTCATGTACTGATTGAATTACTACTAACAGCAATGCGAGAATGAGTTCATCGTGCCGAATTTGAAAACCGTCTTTCTTTGCATAGCTAACCCCAATCTATGTCCTTGGTAGCCAACATATTTCCTTGCTTGCTTCCTTTACAGATACTAACGTTGCAATTTTCAGACAAGTGCACGGATTTTTAGGACTATGGAATTCCCGTTTGATATAAATGTCCTTTTCCCTGACCGAATTACGGTGCTGGATCAAAATCTGACGACAGGTCGAAAATTTCTAGGAAGGTAACGTTGCTCTGGTTTATATTGCATAGTCGGTTAGCTGTGTTTAGCGGTGGCAGGGATTAATCGGGTCGCATTCTGGTAGTAATAGTACAGTACATTGTATTGTGCAATGCATTTGGTGAGAGGTGGGGTCTCTGCATACTTTAATGGGTCCTGTTAGTAAGGATGCGGCCAGCAGGATAAACTTCAGATGAAAGATCCCCCCGGCTTTTTGTGTCAGCTTTTGTTCCTTCGATGCATTCATTTGGTGATGGTGGTATTTGGTAAATCGCAGTTTCGCTGTGTAAATGACGCCTCCTTTCTGGTGAAACCTCCGCCCTGTCCGGAACAATACACCCAGTTTACATGTCGGACAGGCCGATCCATCCCGCCTCATCTCAGTAACTGCTTAGCCCTTATTTAATGGCTGTGAAGCTTTCGCAAATAAAGAAAGAAAACCAACCGATATCGTTTTCATTATATCCAGATTATTATATGGAGGACAGCGTTATACTGTCATAGACGAGTACAGTACTCATACAGCTGAAAGAAAATACTCACGTGATGTGATGATCGTGTAATGTAAGTGTGATTTATGATTACCCCATGCTGTATATAAACGGCACTGTCATTAGAATAATAACAAAAATAAACGAACAAGAGCAGTTTAATTTGCAGACTGGAGCAGTGGGAGTCATGTGAAAGAGCGCCGTATGTTGTACATTGACCTGTCAATCTTTTTCAGACCAGACCATCAGCATCAAATAGCCACAGTTATAGATGAACTAGGAAAAGCATCGGCTAAGGTAGTTTCTATGTTATATGTTTACATCTTTGTATTGTCAGCATATATTGTGGCAGAATATTCTGTAGCCAATATGATATTTAAGCCTTTTATTTTCAGTTGGTTTGGATCTATTTGAGTGGTAAGCTGAACAATATTCAGTAACTGAATTTTTTGCTTATTCTTTTATTTTTATCACAAAGAATAAAATGAGTAACTGGAATCGATCACTGGTGCATTATGGGTCTTTTGACTGTGGATTGAGGGAGTCTTCTGGGCCCAGTGTGGCTTCCTGTAGCAGCTGCATTTGATGCGAAGTGCACAGCAGCAGTAGATACTCAGGCGTTGTGGTTTTTTGTGGGTTTTTTATGTTGGCTGTGAGTAGTTAAGTGCTTTGTGGCGACTTCCTGCGGGTTTTTGTGCTGAAGTGCAACTCAGAATGGCGTCCTTTTAACGGAATGGGTTTTCGTGATCACAGGCCCAGGACCTGGCTGCCCCCATCACCAGCGCTGAGAAACTGCAGTCGAACCGGCACTTTCTTTACCTGCTGAAAAACGGGGAGGGAAATGGGTAAGTGGGTGGGGGTGGCAGGTGCCACCAAGGTCATGTGACCAGCTTGATTGGTTTTCATGGCTGGACCCACGACCATCAACTTAATCCTGTTCACCTGACTGACTGCTCAGCCCTGACACTGGATTCCCATCGTCATCACTGCCTGCTCCATGAATCACATTGTTTTTCTTTACTGTCCCTGTGACAATAAGTGTTCCTGCTACCTCCACTTTTCTCATGCATTTTTTTAACCTGCCTGTGTCAGGACTTACTAATATATGTATTTATTCTTAAAATACACACCAGCGAACCTAAAATAAAGCGTCAGGCCTTCATTAAATACTTGGCGAGCTTCTGCCGTGACATGATACCTCTTCAAAGGGAACTCTTCCCATAAATGTATCGGTGTGTGTCTGTATTTATAGATATTTTTTCAGTTTCAGGGTGCAAAGTTTGTTCTTCTCAGAAGTCTATGTGCTTCAGTTCCAGCTTAGGATGCCCCCCCCTGATGAAAAATGACTCTAATTTACCGTGTTGTTAATGACACTCATGCTCCTTATACTGGGGATTTGAGAGGCCCTTGGTTTTCTGAGTGTCGCCTGTATAAATAAGTATCACTGTCATCTACGTTAACGGGCATTTGTACTGTATGCCCGCAGAAATCTGCACTGAAATTCAATCATATCTTTATTTGTTTACCTAATGGGACATTTTGTAATCCCCAAAACTCTGTGCTGGATGAATTCGCAGTGATGTATCAAATATCCACACACAATGATTAGTTTCACTTTGAAAAGTCCAGACTACTGTCAGAACAAATAAAAATATTAATTAATTCTTTAATCTTCTATACTGCTTGTCTTATACAGGGTTGTGGGGCTCCGGGGTTGATTTAAATGATTTTTGCCTCTGTTTTGACCTCCTCCTTGCCCTTCCTTCTCTCCCTTACTTATCTAGGGGTCGTGGTGTAGCCGTGGGCTATCTGAAGGTCGGATTTAAGAACCTTTTTCTCTTGGTGAGCTTATCTCCTTATCGGTAGACTCTAATACCTTATTCATGTGGAGTCGAGATGCACGTGTACAAATGCACATCATGTAATAGCTACTGTACTGGTAGCTGTCATCTTCATACAGCACTAAAAGCTAAGGTTGATTTATATGTCGTTTAAAGTATGCTGATTATCTTTAGCGTTGGTGTGTGATGCTATTTTTGGTGCGTTAAGGCCTTGTCACCACTATTGTGATCGTGTGTAAAAGTGGCAAGCTTTCATGTTTAATTAGGGAAAACATTCATTGTACTGATGCGAATACTTTACGTTGTCATGACACTGCAGGACCAGTGGGGGGCGCACGTGGAGACGGAGCCGCTTTGCGTTCTGGACTTCTTCATCGCGGAGAGAATGCAGAGGCACGGCTACGGCCTTGAGCTCTTCCGCTCCATGCTCCGGGTAAGAGACGCTGGTTGTCATGGTGATGCCTCGAGGGTGGGGTGGAGATAAGGATGTGGCCAATGACAAGAGAGGGTGAAGAGTTCTAATTGTTGCCTGTGGAGAGGAACTGGAATCTGTTCCAGTATTTCAGGAATGAATGAATGAATGAATGATACAAATCTGTTTAAAGGTCATAGACCATTTTGAGGGGAGGGGTAGTGTAGCACAGATCACAGTTGGGCCTGAGGTACAATGACTGTTCTGTCAATGATAGTTCTGTCCTCACCTACGTCCTCTGGGTTTGGTGAATAATGACAACAGTCTGGGGTCCGGTAGCCATGGTGCAGAAAATAGATTTCCAAGTAAATAGTTGCATTTTCTCCAAGGGTCATGTTGCTAAACGCATTAATCAGTGTGGCTGAGTCACAACATAAATGACAAGATAAGGAAATTATGTCACATGGTTAAATTTGTGTCTCAGCATTAGAAGGTCAAAGGAAACCGAGTGGATGCTAAATACAATGTTAAATCAACGCACACAGCTCATTGGCTTGCTTTGACTTCTTGTGATTGGTCAGAACAAAAGGGCTGACCCCGTGCAGCTGGCCTATGACAGACCTTCTCCCAAATTCCTCTCCTTCCTGGAAAAGCACTGCGGTCTGAAAGATGGCGTACCTCAGGTATGCGACACTGCTCTGGCGTTCTGTAGCAAGACACAGTATAGTTCTGCTGAGGATAAACTTCACATAAAGGAGTATGATTTGATTTGTCTCATTCATCTTGTCATATAATACAGTTACTGGGGGAAAAAAAACAGCTGGTGTTTTGACACTGATACCAAATTGTTGTGCTGAGACAATTCATGACATCAGTGATTTGCAAATGGTAATAAGATCCCTTACAATTATAATCAAATACACTACAAGTCAAAAGTTTATGCATACACTGAGATTTTCTACATTTGCATGTTACTCGATTAACATTTACTAAAAATACACTCAGTATTTTTGGCTAGCAAATTAATTTACAGTATTCACCATTTGAGTACCTTTATTACCAAGAAAATGTCATATCTTTCATTCATGGAAGTAACCTCCTCTGACAGTTATAACAGCAGGGAAAATTCAAGGCATTGTTTTCTAAAAGGTACATTAAATACTGCTTCTGTTTCATGGGAGGAAGCAGCTAACTAGTGCATTTAAGGTTTAACTGCCATCACCACACACCCAGTTAGTAGGATGTCAGACAAACTCTTTCCATGTTATAAAGGAAACTTGTTTTATTTAACTTGTATTTTCATTTATAGTCATTCACTTTCATTTATAGTTGTACAACTTCCTAATGTTTAACAAGAATAAAAAATCTGCTGTTTATGAAATAAAGGGAAAAGTGGCAAAAACCCCGTAGCTTATATCACAGTAAATATTCTATAGTCCAGTTTTCAGACAGGAAACCTGAGCCACAAGCTTGTTATGATTCTGGTAAAATAAAAGTCCCTATATTTGAGTGGACTGGCTCTCCGGAAGCTGAGGCTCCGTGTGAATTATGCAAAAAGTGACGAGTTCAAAAGAAAAATATCTGTAGTGGGTAAGATCCAAACGGTGTTTCAGCAGTAAAGGACCTCGTTGGTTTATAATACTTTCGCTTGTGGAAACCATCATTATTAAATTCAGATGCTGGTTAGAATCGGCCCAAAGAGCATCAGCGTTATGCAGACTGAGAGGAGACTTTGATTCAGCCACGTTACCGTGATTCTTCTGTTAATACTTAAATCTTATTTACTAAGCAGGCATATGTGTAGACAGATTTTTGTGGAATTTGAGTAGAAAGGACCCTTGGGTTTTTTATGCATCTGAAACGGGAAGTCAGTGGTCTGCCATGGATGTCAGTCCATTCATCTTCTGGTACCACTTTACAGTAAAGCCCCCCTTACCACTTATAAATGGTAATAACTCATTAATGTGTAGAAACTTGTTTATAGTTGTCTATTAATGATTTCCAAAGTTTTACAACCTAATTAATAACCTTATTGTACACTATTGATAAACCCTTTATAAAGGTGGTGCCCATCTTCCAATCACATGTCAGGGTTGTGGGGGAGCCAATCCAGGCAGTGCGGGGTATGTAGCAGTGCTACCCATTGGACGGGACGCCTGTCCATCATGAGGCACATTGAATCGTATACTACGGGCAGTTAACCTAACTGTGTGTCTCTTTGGACTGGAGTACCTGAGGTGGTGCAGGAGGTAGTGCCATCGTTTGGCAACTGGAGGGTTGCAGGTTCGAGCCCTGGTTCCTCCTGACCCCATCAAAGTGTCCTTGAGCAAGACACTGAACCCCAAATTGCTCCCGGTGAGCAGGTTGGCGCCTGGCATCCACACCGGTGTGTGTATGAGTGTGTGGATGGGTGAATGTGAGGCATGAAATGTAAAGCGCTTTGAGTCCTCGTAGGAGTAGAAAAGTGTGATATAAATGCAGTCCATTTACCATTCATTTAACATCCACGCACACTACAGATAGAAGATGTGGGACTTAAATGCTGTAATACCGCCGGTGGTGTGATATCACATGTGTACCCGGTGAGCCACTATGTCACCCACTGTCATGGATATGATATCGGTATGACATTGCAAAAAACCATCCCAGTACTGATAGTGTGAAAGATAGAGGGTATCTGTGGTCCTCTGACTCACGCCCTGAGAGGCAGAGTTTCCGTGCCTAGCAACAGTCTGTGACTCATAATGCAGCTTCGATGGGTTTTTGGTGGTAATGGGCTTTGATCCCAGGTGAAGCAGTTGTTTTCTGAGTCTTCAGCAGCCATTGAAAAACAACTTTGGTCTCCCCTGTTGCCCCCTGCAGGTGAACAACTTTGTAGTGTTCGATGGATTCTTCCGGAACCATTCAGGTATGGTGCCCCAAGATCCCATCCTGTTTCCTCCTCTTATTTCTGGGTTGTTTGTTTTCCTGTTTTTCCTGCGTTCGTTCCTGCCCCCTCGGCGCCCCTGCTTACGGCAGTGAGCGCTGCTTCGTTGGGATGGAGTGGGTGTCCCGGCCCCCTTACGGTGTTCGCTGGTTGTGTGGGAGGCCACTGGTGGGTGTGACCCCTCAGGCACTCTGTCCATCGTGATTGGCTGAGCATCCCCCGGCCCCTCCCCCCCACACTGAGTGTCCATAGCGAGTTTCCTAGCCTTGACAGAAATGCACTGGCATGCATGAGGGGCTCAGGGATATTTAATATGTGCTTTTGAAGTCTATGCTGTCCCATCTCACACCGGCGCCCTCTTCAGGCGGTTAGCGGTTTCAGAGGTGGTGATTTGTAACCTCTAACCCCCCTCCCCTTCCCCGGGCTGTAGCTCCCTGGCACTGTCACCACAATGAGTTCCAACATCCGTGCCCCCCCTGGGTGAAGAGCGGGCTCTCGGCTTTCCGTAAGAACCTCGCACTCTCGCTGTGCACCCCCCCCCCCCCCCGCCTCGTATCACTCTCTCACCTCTCGTTTCAGCCTCTAGACTCCTAGCTCATACCTCCCTTAGAGGAGAAACCTACTCACTAGCTCCTACTAAAATGAGTCTTGAGTCCCTACCCCGCTTGTCTCCATGGCCCTACAAGAATTTGGACCGTTACATGACCCCCTCCCCACACGGCCAATTTTAGAGTCCCCCACCTTCCCATCAGCCCTGTGCAAGTCTGCCGGCCCACAGGTCCGATGTGTCCTCCGTGACCCCAGACGGCCTCCGCCTATGTGTGTTTCCAGGTCCCACGTGGGGGCGGCTGTGGCCAGCGTTGCGGACGTGGGTGTATGTGTGCATGTCTGTCTGTCCGTCTGTCTGTGTCGGTTTGGTTATGACTCGACACGTTTGGAAGTTCCCCTGCCGACACGTAACCTCACCGTCTCTAACAGCCGTCCCGGTCCGCAAGGTTCCCCCGAAGAAACCAGAGGGAGAAATCAAGCCGTACTCGCTGACGGAGAGAGAGGGTGAGAGTCCCTTTCTGGCACTTAAGAAGCTTCTCGTCTGTCTTTATGCGAGCCTCACGACACATCGGGGGCAGGTGTGGTCTGCGGGGGTTGGGAGGTTGTCAGGCACGGAATATTCTGGATTGCTTTCCATGTGATATTAAGGCTGCTGCAAACCCATAATAACACGGCTTCTCCGGGGCACTGGATTAATTCTAAATTAAATCAGATTTAAAGCAACAAAGGCTGTAATAAAGAACAATCACTATTCAATTCTCTTTGGTGTAACTGACTTACATTTATATAACTGAATATTTTACCATGAACTAGCTTGTTTACCTCTAGGGTATGAATTGTCTCAGGGGTAAACTGACATTCAGGTAGTGATTAAGGTCCTTGTAGTGGTGATATTCAGGTAGTTATTAAGATCCCCTAACCACCAGACTTCCTGCTGCACGAAACGATGTATTTCACTGTAACAACAGGTGCTTTTACCTGCGGAGCGGAGTTTTCTAAATAATGTGTCCTTTATTTAAACCCACAAGTCTTCCACTAAGGTAACTAATCTCTGTGTGAAGGCACCTTCGCTTTCCTGGCCTTGGTCTCACAGTGGCTCTTGTGGTTACAGCCTTTTAGCTGTGAAATGCGTCACAAAGTTGAGGGAAAAAAGTGGTTGTTGTATCACGGTCATCGTCACTGTCGTTGTGTAATAATAATATGGAGTTATTTGTGGTATTTACCTGCTGTTTGTAAAGGTTTGAAGTAGAGTGAAGTTCTCTGTGAATAAAGGATGTGGTTTGCGGCTCGGCGAGTTAGGACACTGTGCCTGAGGCCAGAAGGTCGCTGGTTCAAATCCCATGGTTGCCTGGGTGATTTCAGTGCTGAGCCCTTTGGCCCCAATTGCTCCGGGGGCTGACTGACTCTGCTTTCTCAAAACGTCTGTCGCTTTGGAGAAAAGCACCCGTTCAATTAATATAACATAATGCATAATAAAAATCTTTATTTATATAGTGCGTTTGATACGATGAAATGCAGCTCGACGTGCCTTACATACGGTATTATTATTAAAAATAAGGAACAAAGATGAAGAATATGCAACGGGGGTCAAGAAATGTGTAAAGAGAAGGAATGAGAATCTAAAATGAGGAGATGCGTGAGATGGGCGAGCTCCCGGCAGCTGTGATGATCCTCTCTCCTTCCTGACCCCCTCTGCCGCCTCAGCTCTGCGGGAGGAACAGAAGGCCCTGCCCTGGCCCTTCGCTCGACCCCAGGCTCCGCCTCACTCCCCTCCCCTCTCCCAGAACTCTGCCTACTCCCGCTCCCTCAGCGTGGGATCCTCCCCCACCCGGGCCCCTTTGCGCCTGACTCCAGCTTCTGGGGCCTACAGGGGCCAGGCGCCACAAAACCAGCTCATAGACGGTGTGAACTACAGAGCGAGACGTACCAGGTAAAACTGTCTCTCCAGCACCCCCCTTCCTATGAGGTCATGATGCGAACTGCAGGAGGTGTAGCATGGATTCTTTCGCTGTTGCACCACATGATTGTCAGTGTCACCACCTATAGGGAGACTCGGTATTTTTTTTCTTTATTGTGATGGAAGCACTTGGCCTCCTGATATCGCACTTTGTAGCTTCTGGTATCGTCAAAATCTGCTGCTCCTCCCTTTCCTTTAACCTGCTCCTGTCTTTTTCTCCACCTCTTTGTGACGCCACACTGGTTTTAACGCCCCGCCTCCCTCCTCCCTGCCTCCTGTCTTTCCTGTTCACTCACCCTCCATCCATCATATCCATGTCACCCGATCTTCGTCCTCTCTCCCGTGTCCACCCTTCCTCTCCCTCTGCCTCTTTCCCTCTCCCTCTTGCCTCCTGCTTCTCTCCACTCCATCCTTGCTCCAGTTCACTCAGTCGCTCCCGGCTCTCCTTCCAGTGAACCCAGTTTGACCCTTTCGCCGCACCTTCCCGTTTGAAAACAACCCGGAGGGTTGTGGCCTTTAGACCCGTTTGCACACCCTCTTAGAGACCGTAGATGGGAAGGGAGTTTTGGGTAGAAATATGTTGTAATTAATCTACATTTTGTTGGACTGGGGGTGGGGTGGGGTGGGGTGGGGAAGATAGAGGGGTCGGTGTAAGAAACACGTTTGGAAGCTCATAGGAAATGTAACGTTAAAGTAAAAATCCCCATAAGTCCCATTTAATGGGTAAAAAACCCTGTAATAGTTCTCGTTTAATACTAGTGTACCTAAATTTCCCACACTTCCTCATCAAATCTGTCCAGTGCTTGTGCTGATAAATGTCGCATTGTAGGTAAAATTTTGCACATGGAATCCATGGAATTGTACCCGCAAAGTCTGTAAAAACAGTTTCTGTCCTTTTGATACATTGGTACAGATTTTTAACTTCGGACTGTTTTTAGCATTCCGTTGTATTACTACCTTATAGCTGCTATCTTGTGTCACTGGGCTGAACATCTGACCGTTCATGTGCAAAGCCACCTTTCCTTAAGAACCTCCAAAGGATGCGTTCATTTACGTCACCGTTTCCCAACCCGCTCACCGGGGACCCTCAGACGCGCCACATTTCTGCTCCCTGCCAGGTCCCTGCCACATTTTGGGAGCAAAAACATGGAGTTTCTGCGGGTCCTTGAGGACCGGATTGGGAAACACTCTTCTACGACTGTCTAAATGCTGATTCCAATAAAATCACAAAATCAAATTGTATTGATGACTGTCAGTCTGTAAATCAGTAAATCCCTCCCTTATAGTAAATGCCCAATTCACCATTATTAACACTAATGAGTAAATACCAATCTTACAGCTTCAGAAGTATAAATGCCCATTTTACAGCCATCACTATGACTCACACGGTGGGGATTTCTGATGGACATTTTAATCAAAGCAATTTTACCACAGACATCGTATTTAAAAATGTATCCTATGTGTGTTTTTTTTTCTCAAGCAAAACATTTTGCCACAGACAAATTCATCTGTGAACGGGCAGGCTGACGATCCCTGGTTATCACACATTTCAGTAAACTCCCGGTTTGCCGTAAATGCCTGTCAAATTGTCCGCACACCACCCAGTTCTAGCCAGTATGTCTGTGGAGCTGCCACATGATTTTCGTACCTGGAGATAAAGTTCGGAATGACTCGGCATTCCTTAGTGTATAGTTATTGTGATACTTCTCTGGAATTTAACTTTACGTGCAATTGCGAAAGTTCTTTGTCAAAGCAGAATTTATTATTCATTTGACTTTTACTCTGCGCATAAGTTATGGATTTTAGGACATATCCCTTTATGCACTTTTCTTATACACGTATGTATTTACATGGCATTACATCACATTATTATATTTTAAGATTTGTTTTGCTGATATAATTTTTGTATTGTTTAATTTTCAAGTATCATTTAATGTTTCACTTCCTCACTTTTAGATTCTTTTCCACCTTCCTTTACATTCCAATTGCTTTCTTTACTCCTAATTTTTGCCATTGCCCCCCCCCTTCATTCTCCTCCACTGCCCCTGTCCCCCCCCCCCCCCCCCCCCCCTTCCTTGGCCTTGCCTTTCCTTCTTCCTTCTTTTTCGTCCACTCAGAGAACAGGGCCTGGTTGCCCGGGGAAACCACTGCAGTCGCCGTCTCGACGACGGAGGCTGCGGCCTGCCGCCGGAGGGCCTGCCGCCGGAGGGCCTGCCGCCGGAGGGCCGGCCGAACATCCTCAAGCTGCCCGGTGAGGTCACAGAGCAAAGCGAAGGAGCTCGTCTTTGGGAACTTAAAGTCATGTGACCAAAATGCTCATTTTGATAATGTGACTTTTCTGCCACAGATATTTCCCAGGGTTGCCAAATTTGGTCAGCTGGCTGGCGTGAGATTTTCATTTCAAGACGAGTCTGCACAGTCATGCATGCTCATTTACATGCATGTAACAGTTTTATTACTTCGTAAATCGTCTGTAGGTTTGCAGACTACCCCAGCACTTATTGATGTAGCTAATTTTAGGTTTATGATGGAATAATTTGCCGTAAGATTTCTTACGTGTCACGCCAGATGCGTGAGAGCTGACGACCCTGATTTCCATGCTTCACATTGGTCAAATGGCAGGAATACCAGGCCTCTTCTCAGGGGGAGCGTGGGGTGTGGTCTCAGCCTGCTGTCTGAGCGTTGTGATGTGTGTGTGCCCCCTCCCTAGGTCTGCAGCCGGTGCAGAGAGGGGGAGAGGCTGACATAGGGCTCCGGGAACCTACCTCGGGACACACAGACATACGCAGGTATGCTATGGCAGAACCCACTGGGGCGCTGTAGACCCCAACCAGCGGCATGATGGGGCCACAACTATGGGTGATTCTAAGAGGGGGCATAATTCATACAGAGGGGTCAATCTTACCATTAACCCATGTTTTGTTTTGAATCAGTGAGTGGCAGGGGAGGGAGCACTCTGCAAGCCAATCAGCTTTCAATGCCCCTGTGGTCCCGCCCTCTGTATACACCCCTGTGCATCCAGGAACATTAATGTGTGACAGAACCGCAGCTGGTCCGAGTCTCAGCTGGGTTGTTAAACACAGTCATAGGATAGGCACCCAGCTGCAGAACAGCACGGCCTCGGGTTCTGTGGGGCTGACGTAGGATGTTTTATAATAAACACTCGCGTAATTCTGTCTGTCACCAGTGTTCACACACTTGCTGCAGGGCTCATGGATTCACGGCTGTGGTGTCTTATCCACGGGCTGGGCCCAGGTTTCTCCATGGGTACTGGCTGGATCTCGGAAACCGGTCTCTGGGAATAACATTTTTCACGGCTCGAGGGAAATATCTGTGCTGGGAAAAAGATCAGTACCAGATATTCCAGTTCTGGCTTCCAGAGACACAGGTTTTGCAAAAAATGAAAGCCAAGCCAGATCCGGAGGCGGGAACAGCACAGTGCTCTGCTTTCGCTCACGACATCATAACGAACACTGCGGCATGGATGCAATTAAAATAACATGAAATGAATGAGCCCTGGGTGGAGGCCCTTGTTTTGGTCTGAGACACTGTCTTCTGCAGTGTACCAGCGTGTCACTTTGCAGGGAGAATTCAGTGTGCGGTCTTTGTGTTCCCGTTAGCCTTTCTCCTGCCGCCAGCTGCTTTTCCGTTTGCTGCCAGTGACACTGCCTCTCTCTCATTGTCTCTCTGCCTCTCTCTCATTGTCTCTCTGTCCCTCATTGTCTCTCTGTCTGTCTCTCATTGTCTCTCTGTCTCTGTCTCTCATTGTCTCTCTGTCCCTCATTGTCTCTGTCTCTCATTGTCTCTCTGTCTCTGTCTCTCATTGTCTCTCTGCCTCTCTCTCATTGTCTCTCTGTCCCTCATTGTCTCTCTGTCTCTGTCTCACATTGTCTCTCTGCCTCTCTCTCTTTCTCTCTGTTTCTCATTGTCTCTGTCTCTCTTTCTCTCTCTTACTGTCTCTCTCTCTTTCTCTCTCTTACTGTCTCTGTCGCTCTCTTCCTCTGTGGATTGGTACCTCCCACACACCCACACATTCTTGTACATCACTGGCCTCCAGTATCCCTGAGGAGGTCCAGACTGCCTTTTCCTTCCTCTTCTGCTACAGGCTGCACCTTGTCTTCCTTTTCAAATGGTCTTTTAAAGAAGAGGAATGAAATTTTCTCTTTCCATCTCTCTCTTCCATTCCCCCTCCTACTTCCGATCAGAGCTCCATCTCAGGCCCTGCCCCTCACCCTCCCCCCCCTCCCCCTTTCCAGGAAAGATTCACGCTATACTCAGACCCCCTTAGCTCCTGGGGAGAGGACAAGGAGCAAAGAAGCACGGCAGCCAGATGGGGAAGGTGGGGTGGCCAAGGAGAAGAGGTCGACACCAGGGCAGAGTGATGTGCTGGGATGGAGATGGGCAGGGCATATGGGGGGAACCAATGAGGGGACTGTGGGGGTGTGGTCTTGGACAGTGGGGGAGGGGCCCTATACAGCACAGTGGATCCGTCGGAAACAGGAGTACAGGAGCACCCGGCCATGGTGAAGGAGATGGATGTACATGAGGGCATCCCTCACTTAAAATAAATACAGCGTCTCATGTGTTTGCCAAATACTGATCAGAGATCAGTGATGCCGTTTGTACTGTCTCCGTCTGTCTTTGCCATTTCAGACCATGCACAATGATGATTCCCGACTTTCCTATCTTTGCCAAAAAAATCATATCTTGCGTTATTGTAAGTGGTGTTTTTAAATGTTTTTCACAACTGTAATGCCTGTTGTGTGGCACATTTTGCATGTATAATAAATTGCACGTACTGATGTACCATTCACGTTCATGAAATGCCATTGATTGTATCTTGGTGTTATTCACCAGCTATAGCATTTCTTTGTATTTTGCTACAAAAGATTAAACTATTAATAGCTAAGTGGCCCTTAAATTAAGACCTGAAGTAAACGCGACCCTGGCAGTATGTTGATATGCTGCGTCCCGAAAACTAACTTTTCAGCCGGTCGCGCATCCGCTGTGCCATCTCTCTGTCAACCACAACCGGGAGTTATATCTTTCATAATTTACCAACGTCTCTCACTGTTAACTCACGCTTTCGTAATGTGAAAATGACCAATAAGGCCCATTGAAGAGGCTGCCACTTCTGATACGATGCCCGGTTATACTCCCACCCATTTAAATCTTCCGCAATGTCGCTCCGTGCCAATTACAGGCATGCGGAGATCTACTCATGAAAATCCCACTTACAGTTCAGCAGCTATTGAAAAAGAAGAATGAATGGATTTGGTTTATCAGCAAGCAAGAAACGCGGACTAACATTACTTGTGATGTGAGAGAGCTAATGATAGCGAAGAAGAGGGCGGTGCGCTGGGATTTCCTCAGGCGGTGCTACACGCATACTGCAGCTTGTACTGGTGAGAGACGCATGCGACAATAATATGATTAAAAAAATGTCCATCAAAGACGAGTTCAGCAGGTCCAACCATACAACCGTGTGTGAAATAATTTGCCAAACAGGAAAAAAACTGCAGCAGTTCTGCAGGAAGAAAAAAAAATATGTGAAAAGTAAAAAAGCTTATAAAAACCCTCAGCAAAAAAACATTTCCTCGAAAGAGCCAATTTTATTGACTGCAGGAGAGTAGATTATATAAATCGAAAGCAAGAACCCAGTGAAAAAAAATCTACATTTTGCTCGTGCTCTAAATGTTTCATTTAGCGGCGTTTTTGAAGACAATTTACTTTGACAGATTAGCGAAAGTCTTAAGTTTAAATGTGCTTTGATTACTTATTCACAGTGAGTGGGCTTTACATTGTATAGATGGCATAAAATCTTAGCATTTTCCTGGAACAACTTACAGACCACTGGTTGAATAGTAAAGATAATTATCCATATTGAACAGGCTTATATTTTACATATAGTAAGCATATGTATAGTTATACTAACAATTATGTTATCAATATGAAATTACTGAGATTTCATATGTTCTATTCGGACCAAGCGGCAAAGCCCCTTTTACTGCGATTAGATCATTTCTTGTGTATTATGTATACTTAACACTAGATGGCGCCGCAGACAATTTAAATGGGATAGATGGACGTTGAACATGACCACCTCGGACAGCATTACTTGAAAAAAAATTTTTTTTTATTAGTATTGTAAAAAGAGTATTTAGGATGCCCTGGTTGTTCTTAATAACACCTTTATCCATTATATGCTGTATTGATTTAAACCTGTTTAAAATTATATTTGAACGATTGACAAATATAGGCCCATTTCTTACGAAAGAACAAAAGCGTAAAAGGAATTCTGTTTTATCAGTTTTAATTGTATTTATTCGACATAGGCTCTTTTCCTTTCAATATGTAGAACATGCAAAACTCCTAAAGTTACATTATTTTGAGATTAGTAACTTGTAAAAATCATGTCAAATATGATCATCTTTGCAAAGGTTTTTCTTTTTTCAGAAAATCATCTTCCACATATATGAATTTGAATTGTTAAATATAACCCATAAGGCTTAAAACTTTGCAAGGAAAGCGGGTTATCCCGTCTTTCAAGCACACACCTAAACTATGCTGACGTGCGAGAGAGGCAAGCTGAGACAGCTAGAATGGGTGGGGCAGAAAGACGGGGGGGGGGCGTCTCTCTCCAAGTGTAAGAGGCAACTCAGAATAGGAAAAAAGAAACAAACGTCAACGTAACTTCAAGGATAGCCGGTCCCCGATCATAAAGAAGCACTGTATTTATGCGGTGCCACTGGCAAACAGCGATTAATGCCAATGCAGAACTTGACTAACCCGCGGCGTGGGATAGCGTGTGATATCTGGAGATAAAACCTCAAGTCTACCGACTTCAAACCGGCGATCAGCACACATGAGAGACAGGGAACTGACAAGCAAGAACTGAACCACCTGTGGAAAAATTATGGGGGAATTTCTGTAAGGTAAAATACGAGAGTTGGTTTCATTAATTAGTTTTACAAGTTGCCTTACCTGATTCGTCTAATTGTTAATTATTATTAACATGTTATACAATATTTCTTTGGAAGTGTACTTTGTGTGACTGCTCATGTAATTACGATGGAATGTCATTTACTGGTTTAATCCTAGCTTTGTGACTCGTTTTTCGGCTGCCTTACGATTAAAAGGCGTTTCAAGAAAACATTCTCACTCGCGGTAGTGATCTGCATAGCAACATTTCAAGGTCAAAATCTGAAAAAGCAGTCACTTCAGTCTGCCTACCTATACACCCAGGACAGAGACTTAAGTGCTGGAAAAGAATGATCTCTTGGCCATGCACTGGTAGTATGTGGATAGACGAACGTGTGTGTATAGTGTGTATTATATCTGTTTCGACACGATTTCCACATTGATCGTGGGTGTAGTAAGTGTAGTAAACCGAGTGTTTTAAATGCAACGCGATGTTTAAAGCGCTTCCTCTTGTTGTGCAGCAGGAATCTCACTAGCTGTAAGCCACAAGCCAATGGCTTTGAATCTTGTGTGCTATCGCTTTGTCGTTATCCTGTCGCCACTCCCGTCTTATTGTGCTTGTATAGACATGGCACACATAAATGTAAACAATTAATCTGCATATTATGGCACGTTTTTCGTTTTATCGATCTACTTACTCCACACTCCGTCTCTTTTTTGTAGGTGTTCATTTATTTAACTCCTACCCTCTTCAACTCATTGATCCGCCCATCTGCTCTAACACTGGTCCTAATATCTGCCATCTGCCCAATTATCGGCCACAGTTACTTTACTCCGTTAGCTTCTCTTAACCCCGGATCCCACTGTGACTGGTCCGTCACACTCCACCCCCCCTCCTGCCCCAAACCTCCCCAGAACCCCTTTCCATCTCTGAGACATGCGCCGATTCAGCTCCGAAGGCTCTTTGCTGGACTTGGACTTTCTGCCCTGGAAACGGGTGACCCTGATCGAGCCAGACTGTGAGGTAGATGGCGAGGTCAGCACTTACTCACTGTGCCCAGGCGAAGATCCCTCCCCAGGCATCCGGATGGCAGTCACAGGGGCTGGGGAGGAGTCGGCCCCCAAGCAGAAGCAGGAACGTGGAAAGTTAGTCAAAGAGCTCAGCGTTAGCGTGGAGAACCTGTCTGGCTTGGAGAAGCTGGAGCACACGGATGGCTTTCTGGGCGTGGGGGCCATCAGTGAAGGCTGCCGGGCTTACAGTGACAGCCAGCTGGCCCCGGGGGCAGCCGAAGGCGAGCGACCATCCCCCATTTCCTCCCCTACCTCAGCGCCCTCCTTCTCCGCCAGATCCCTCCACAGGCAACATGCTCGGGCCAAGCTAGCGGCAGCCAAACTCCACCTGAAGAGTCTGTTCGGACAGGTAAACCTCTTTGGCCGCTGTTTCTCTCCTCCTTCCCATTACGTCTCGACATATACTTAGTGGCTGCGTCCCTCAGTGCCGTGTGACTGGGCTCTCTGGGTGCTGCTAAAAGCCACTAAAACACTCTGGTCTGTTTCAGAACCACCAAACGCCACACCCAACGCATGTCAGCTCAGAGCAGAGAGACAATGAGAGCAGGTGAGACTGGCAAGGGATTGTGGGAGCTGCTGGGGTTATAAATTACACCACGTGAAAATATCAAAAGAAAAAATAATCATAAAGCATGTCAATGCGCAAATCTGATTGCGATGGTTGAGGAATCCTAAGCAGGGCTCACTGACATTCATTCTTCGTGCCCTCAGCATATAGAAGTATGTCCTTTGTTTACAGGAAACAATAGAACAGAAAGAAAGGGGAAAACATCCTGAAATATCGGAATGAAATACGAGATTCTCCTTCGTGTACAAACATGTCGCGCCACCATGCTGCAGTAAGACATTGGTCGCATGCCGGCGCAGGCATGCTGTGGGCCCAGCTGAACCTAGGGCTGTATCTCCATCCCAGGACAAGAGAGAGGAGGTCCCGCCTTCCATTCCTCCGGCAATGGAGTCAGGTCGGCCATGGCAACGCCAGCCTTAGCCACGAGGAACTGTTGTCGTGGGCGGAGTCTCTGAATGTGCTGCTGGCCAGTCGCAGTGAGTGTCCTTCCGCCTTTATTTGCATATTCCGGAACTGATGGTCGCCACGGTAGCAGCTTCTCTTATGAACATCATTAGTTTAATGATGGTTAAAAGTACACCTCATTGCTCATATCGACAAAATAAAGTTTTCAGAAATACAGTACAGTTTGAAATCCGTCCAGTGGCCTTTCATAAAGTTTATCAGTAGTAGGTCATGGTTGATTTTGAAGTGTCACTCAGCCATATCTTTATTGCACAACAGGCCCAGTTGACGACGTAATCACAGTACCTTACACATGGAGTGGCCAAACCAGTCAGGGGTGGCACCATTTCTATATGTTTCTGTAAGCTCGTTAAATAAGCCAGTCGGCAGGGGCTATTATGACGGGAAAGCGGTTCGAGCCGAGGCTGGCCGTGATTTAGCATAGCCTCTGGGTCTTAAGTCTAGCCGAGGGCTTGAGGCACTCATTTTGTGGGGGGGGGGGCGCAGCTTTGGCGTTGCAGACACCACAGCCCATGTGTGGCACATGCTTCTCGTGATAACATGACTGGATTCTGCTAAACTGGTTTCTGGAAAAACTCTTGCTCAGTAAACAAGTGGCAGGCTTTCAAGCAATCGCACATACTTTGCATGTCACCTTTAAAGGGCAAAATCGAGTTTTCCAGATTAGTTTAAGGTCATTTCTTGGTTTCTATGACACCGAGCACACCCCCCCCCCCCCCACATCCAATCTCTCTCCCTCCCTCTCCTGGAAGATCGCTGGTGTGATATGTAGAAAAACAAGTTGTCTTTTTACTTGTTCTCTCAAGGGGAAAAAAAGGCAAAAAAATTTTGTATCTCTGGTTGCACTGGGGCACAGAGATGAGCTCCTGGTCAGGTCACTTAATGGCAGTAAACTGGGAATCTGTGATTTGTGACACTACGGTGGGAGATTATATTTCTAGCTTTTTGGGCATGCACCATCACCACTGTGAACTACGACCGCTGACGTCAGCAGGTAGTGGACCTTTAACAGCCTCTCTTTTAGCTTCTCCGTATGTGTGAATTTAGCGCTTACTGATTATTCCTTTGCTCTGGCAGAGTGCTCTCAGACTCCACTCTCTCTCTCCATCTCTGGCCCAAGTGAGCTTTTAGATTCTCAACCAGCTGTGGGGACTAATTTTGGGGGGAGGGGGGGAGCAGCCTGAGACTCAGTAGAGAGGAAGTCTCTTTCCGAGGCCTTTCTAGAACCTTCACATGAACCAGAACCCCAGCGACCTGTCCTCCGGCGTTGTTCCTCTCATTCGGCACATCCAGAGGCTCGAGGGACCCAGCCCGGAGTTCCTGGCCCGATAAGGAAGACCCGGGTTTCCAGATGGTGGGAGTTCCAGTTGCTTCCTACTCCGCTTCTCGGTGGGATGGTGATTTCCACAGCCTGTTCTCCCACTCGCTGTTCCCTAGGGAGTCAGGTTACAGGCATCACCTTGTTTACAGAGCTGCCTGTTTGTACCCAGCTAATGGATGTGCGTTTGCTTATGTGAGACTCCCGCAGCCCAGCGGCCAGAATCCCCCAAGGTCCCCATGCCCATTTTCTCGCAGCTTTTCTCTCACTTCTATTTATTTTTTAGTATAGTATAACGCTTAAACACTTAGTACATCGCTTCACAGGAACAAACGTAAGGGAAACGGAAGACTTTCAGGAGGCCAGACACTAGGGGGCGCTCACGAGTGTGGATAACGGTAGGCTTGGTTTGGAGAAGGTGGGGGCTATTCGATATTTTTCGGGGTTTTCCAGGGGCCCAGCCATAACTTTGAGTGGCTCTGCTGCTTTGTGGAGTCCTGCCTGTATTATGCCCCCCCCCCCCACAGAATCTGCATCCACTCTGTGCAGCCGCATTAAGCACACCCCCCCCACCCCCCAGCATTAATGTGTCCACAGCACGCTCTCCTCAGCCCCCCTCCCAGTACGGTATCCTAGCAGGCAGCATGTAGGCAGCCCCTCGCCCTCCCACTGGGCCCCCCAGCACATCCATAATGGTGCGGCTTGTAAATTACTTGGTTAGCATCGGCTAACGATCCCCCCACCCCTTTTCTCTCGCCGCCCCCGCTTGTGGTCTCCAGCAAAACATGTCACAACCCTCAGTTGGAGCAGAGGATCGTGTGCGTGTGTGTGTGTGAGAGAGAGAGAGAGAGAGAGAGAGAGAGAGATAAAGAGAGGAACCTCAGAGAGGGAGTGAAGTTATGTGTTTATTTATGAGGCTGCAGAGATGTCGTTGGGGACTCCATTTCAGCGAGGGGGTTAGTTTTGCTTCTGCTCTGGTCTGAGGTACTCTCGCATCGCACAGTGCTGTTTTATTGCGCGTGTGTGTGTGTGTTTCCTTTGTGTGTTCCTGAGCTGCTCATTTACCCGCCTGGCACCCCATCCCCCCACCCCGCCTGCTCTCCCTGCAGCCGGCCTGTCTGTCTTCGGGGCGTTCCTGCGCTCCGAGTTCAGTGAGGAGAACCTGCAGTTCTACCTGGCCTGTGAACAGTACCGGCACTCCTCCACCAACTTCAGCCTCCAGAGGCGAGCACGGGACATATGTGCCACCTACATCCAGCCAGGGGCGTCCAGAGAGGTACGGTGGGGGGGTGGGTCGGGAGGGGCTTCCTGTTAGCCCACCTCGCACGCTGGACTTCATGTCTGCCTGCGTAATGGCAGCCTGTTTGTCTCTCTGTATCTGTCTGTCTTGCCTTTTGCACCATCTCTCTCCTTGGGGATATTAAAGTGCCCCCCCCACTTTTTGGGATGTTCCCCTATCGCTCTATCTTGCTGGCCCTGCTACTGTATGTGTTCCTCAGCTTGTGTTTAGTATTCCCTGACAGTGATGCCGTGCCTCTTGCCTGCCCCTGCAGGTCAACCTGGACGGCAAAACAAGGGAGCTGACCATGCAGCTGCTGCAGGCCCCGTCCCGCAGCTCGCTGTGTCCCGCCCAGCGCCGCATCTACTCGCTCCTGGACACAGACTGCTATCCCCGCTTCCTACAGTCGCATCTTTACCAGTCTCTGCTAAAGGACGCTCACTAGGCTGCAAACGTCTACGGGAGGGGGGGCAGCGAGAGACAGCTAGCAGCGTCATGTAACTCCAGCGCCGGGGCTGAGGAGAGACGGAAAAGGAGACACAACCAGGCAGCGGCCATTGCTCCATGTTACTCATGCTGCCTGTCAAATCATGCATGTTATCTTTCTTCTTTTTTTATTTTCAGCTACCCGACCTTTGTTTTCTCAGCTCCCCACACAGACATAGGCCGGTGGAGACAAGTAAACTAACCGGGCACAGACTGTCATGGTGGGGGGGGGGGTGTCCAGGTGCAATGTGGGATACTCTGCGTTTTCAGGTGTATTGTAACCAAGTGAAGAGCTGTCCCCGTGTTTTGGAACCAGGTTTTCCTGGGCCGTGGACTGGACAGACTGGCAAACCATGACAGAATGGGCCCCTCCACTCGGCAGAATGCACCCACAGGGTAACATTTTGCCAGTGGGCCCAAAATTTTATGCTACGGCCCGAGTGAAGTTAGCTTGTTGCAGCGATGTCAGCTTTCAGAAGGTCACAACAATTTTTATGCCTTTTTTTTTTACAGTGTAAACAGACTGTTTCTTTTTTTAGAGGGTTTTAGAGAAACAACAATGAAAGAAGTGAGATGGGTATCTAGTTCTGACTTTTCCAAAAAGGGAGTTTCTGCCATCGCATCAGCCGCCCCACAAAGCAGCCTCACACACCCGCCACTACGGCCGAATTCCTTCCCTCTCTCAGCCAGTCAGCTCTGTTTCCGATGTCCTCCATTGGAAGACAAACATTGTGTATCAGCCGGGAAACTCATCTTGTCATGGAAGGAACGTTATCTCCATGCCCGCAGGCAGGAGAGCACTTAAAACACAGGATATGTGATTCATGCGTTATTTGTATATTCGGTTTCGGTTTATAGTTTGCGGTGACGCATGTTTATGCCCATGTGACGAATATTTAGAGAATAAACAGCCATTTTATATATAAAAGAGGCCAGACATAACTTCTTCTGCTTCACTTTGTTGTATTGCTGATAGAGCAATGGCCTCTTTACTGTGGTCAGGGCCTCCCATGCTGGGGGGGGGGTTAATTTTGTTAAACAAGCTTAATTGAGGCCCCTTTTTTTGCAGAAGCATGGGTAAGTTCATACATTAAAACACCACTGATTGTTCAGTGTTTTACAGTTTCTACACTGGCTGACTTCATACGGGTGGAACGGAAGTTTCTGAAATCCAGCAGATGCCACTTTTGGCTCTTATTCTCCATGCATTGTACATGAAGGCTGGTCTGCCTCATATGCTTGACATGAAGGCGCTGGAATGTTCTCGATAAGCTCACAGATAACGACAGGCCCCTGCGTACTTGGGTATGTTTGTTGTCATTGTTTACAGGCTTCTTTGGCAGCCTTATCTCGCTGGCCTTAAAGATGGCGCCCAGCCCAGTCTTTCCTCAATATAATAGACTGTATATTTCTCACACTTTCAGTTGCTTTTGACAGTGATTTTGGTCATTAAGCCACCTCCCCTGATATGACAGGATGGCAGGCAGGTGCTGTTTAAAACCGAACAGTAATGCCCTGAGAGTGGGTTATGCAGGCAGCGCCCTTAAGAGTTAATCGCAGTGACGTAACAGACCCAAATTGACCTCTGTAAAGTAGCTCCCATGGTTACAGACATGACCATGTCTGAGTAGACCAACCACAGGGCTTGCAGGGCAGGCTCCTTGCTCGGAGGATGTGTGCGTGACTTCAGTATTATGTCAGGGGAGGTATCCATCTTCCTGTCTCCGTGACAGACCGGCCATTCCTGGATGTTTGTACTTCACTGTGAAACTTTAATCTACGGCCGCATTCATTTTGCCTGGAGAACGACGTCCCCACTTGGCAGAAGTTCCCGGACGTCTCCGGTACGTGTGGAAAACCGAGACGAATTGTCAGATTGCGTTTGTGGGGTTTATGAGATCCAGGACATGGAGATAACCAAAAAAAAAAGACTAATAAAAATATAGCTGTCAGCAGGACTCGCCGTGTCCATCTGTGACAGGGGACAGAGTTTCGGATGGGATGCCGACACATAAGTATGCCCCCCGGGACTGACAGGGCTGCTGCTTGCCAGCCCCCGCCCGCCATCCCGCTGTTAGTAAACGGACTGATCAAAGTTCAGCACGACCTTACCACAGCGCTCACATTCTTAGAAACTGACAGGCACCTCCTGGACAGCCTGCAGCACAGACTAAATGTTTATGCACAGCGAGTGGGAGCCCAGTGAGCTTCCCCCCACAGCGGAAGACCCTTCAGAGCAGACCCACAGTCATTCTGTACCACACAAGCACCACCTACTTAACAATAAGTAGAAATTTGCATTGTAGTGCAATTCTGCACGAGCATTTCCAGTACATTCTTCATATAAAAATCCATGGAGGTAGATACATATTTTATAAATGCTGGAAGATACCTCAGCTGTCCTGGGTGGGGGGGGGATGACCACCGTTTTATAAGGTCGCAGGAAGGTTTGAATTACATGGAAGGAAGTCTGGTTCAGGGTGGGGGTTTCTACTATTTCAGCAGCCGTATCGTCCGCTTGCCAAACTCGCTCTCTACTTTCCTGCTTTTGCAACTTTTTGGACTCACGTGCCTCCCCCTGCAGGAGGGAGCAGGTACTGCACACTGGAGCAAACAACCTCGTGTGTGCCTGCCTGACTGGAGGAAGGGAGAGAGAGCTGCAGTCAATTAGAAGAGGAATTGTTTGCAGTACATGAGTTGAAGGCCTGTAATTGGCTGTCATCCTGCCTAGCTTGTTCCCCATCAGGCACCTGGCTTGATATAACCACTGCTGAAGCTAGGAGAAAACTCCACACATGTACAGAAGAACTGCCGCTTTAAACTCCAGCATCAGAGGTGTGACACAATGCTGGCCACTGAGTCACCACTGACCAATTCTAATAAGTGAAGTGTCTTGAGAATATATTATGTTATTACTCACTGAAGCAATAGTAAGGTGACAAACCATGAGATTTTATAACCAAACACATTTGTTACAAGATCATAAGAAAATGACACCAGAGTCTGTTTTATAAACTGGGTACAAACTGAAATGGAAAATAATAATCATCCTTTTTATGAGCCCTAAGTTGGGTAACAGAATTGGCCTTGTCTATGACGAGCGATGTTTCACAACGTCATGCCACAAGGGTGTGTCTCATACTTCATCATACTTCACCTCTGCTATTCCTCTTTTTTTCCAACTACTTACGTTGTTATGAATGCTCTGCATTTTTTCGATGAACATATTATCCTATTCCGAATCAGAAGACGGATTACCAAGGCCATATGAATTCGTACATGAGACAAGATATGGGTTTCATACAAGCTAGAAATCTTGGCCCGAGTCGCCTAAAGAGTTTAAAATGTTAGTTTTTCAGATTTTGTGTCATCGTTCATCTACTATTTTTTAATTTAGATATTTTAAACTATTTTCGCACGTATTCCCGAAGGAATCAGACTGAATATTTATTGCTTAACCTGAACCCAAACCAATATGCGGGATACCTGCCCAGTGACAATTCCTCCAAAACTAGAACACATCCGAATTAACCCACAACACATAGGCCAGGAATCAGGCATCTGCGATAGACAGGCCGCCTGCGAGCCGGAGGGGTCCTTCCGCGGCGGCGTCGCATGCTTACAAAAAAGCTAATAGCGACTCAGTCAGAATATGAGTAGCATATCACAGAGGAGTAACAATATATTTTGTTGTTTATTACCGGAAAACAGGAATATATCGGCGGCATACTTTATTATAGACGAGCGTGACGGCTTAGGCGAACTCTGCAAGTGATTTTGACATTTAACGACGACGTAGATCTTTTGGGAGAAGAGTGAAAAAACACGAAGGTATTGATTTGACGCTTTGGTAGGCTACGTATTATATATATATTATATACACATGCGCGCGGTTGGGTGTCTGTCAGTTTTGTTTGTTTAGTTTATGAGATTGACGATTCTTAAATAGGATAATCAAATTCAGTATTTTTTTTGACGGCAGTGTTAAACAGTGTCTTACCATAATGTTGCGATACTGTTGTGTGCTATGGAGTTTGTCAGTATATTTGCCCACTTAAACAGCATGCTTTTCTCGTATTTCTGACTTAGATGTGGTTTGGGATTCTTCTAGATGTAGACAGGATTACGCAGCTGATTTACCAGTTTGCCGACCGTGGAGAGTATCAATTAAATCACCTGCATGTGTATTATAATTTAGTGTATACACCAACTGATTTAGTGCGTGCTAGTGGTTAAAAGTAATCTAGGCCGGATTATCATTATGTGTCATTGGGCAGGAAGTACCTAGAACTGCAGACTTCATTGGAGTGTGAAGGAAACCGATCACATTTGTTTTACTATAACATTGCCCTTTAGAGTGAAGTGATCAAGCTGACAGGTATGGCCGAGGCGGGCAGTATAGAGGTCACGGTCAAGACCCTGGACTCACAGAGCAGGAGCTACACTGTCCGTGGAGAGGTACGGCTTCGGTGACTCTTCTTAACAGTTTAAACGCTGTAATGAAAGCTGTCTGCCCCCCATTTGTAGTTTTGGTGGATGCTTTTTGTGTTGCTACATTTTGCAAACTGTATTAACTGTATTGCACTCTGAAGAGCTTACAGATAATCACATGTCTAATGCTAACAATTTTGGACTTGCATTTGCTAACCTGGGCCATAACCCCAGGCCCCAAATTATATTTCTTTGTTACAGCAGCATTTTATACTGTAGGTAGACCCCCAACAATGACTTTAGCCCAGGGCCCCCACCCTTAAACGAATGCTGTTATATAGAGAGGTGGCCAGACTTTGATACTGTCTGATGACCAGTTCTTTCTGCATGTGGTGTCACGGCACTTTGCTGTCCAGTTGAGCGGTAACCGCTTCTCTGCCCCGCCAGTGGACCGTTAAGGTGTTCAAGGAGCACATAGCAGCCTCCGTGGAGATTCCCGCCGATAAGCAGAGGCTCATCTACCAGGGCCGGGTGCTGCAGGATGAGAAGACCCTCATGGAGTACAGTGAGTGCAGAGGCCTTCGATCTCCAGGCTAGCGGCAAGGGAGGGAGCAAAGGCTGTGAAGGAGACCAGAGAGACAGACCTTCCTGGCATT